>NC_092423.1:53116916-53269219 GCF_036169615.1 Heliangelus exortis | reverse complement strand
TACAAGACAGGTCAAGTCCTTTAGTAACACTATCCTGGTACTTCCTTTATGAACTCTTTCGATAGATTCATTGATATTGTCCTGATTTGTCTCCCTTGTTGACAAGCTATTTTTCAGCAATAAAAGCAGTGGGTTATTTATTGACTGATCTCAAAATTTATTTTACCTTTCCTTTATTTTTAAAAGCAATGCTTCAGCATGTTAATGTAAAGAAAACAAGTTGTCTGCCTCCCACCCTGCTCCATCAAATATGACCATAAATTTGGATCTTCTTAGATCATTTCTGAAGTCAGTTAATGAAGAACTCTGGTCACCAGCCAAGAAACATGGCACAGGCTCCTCAGCTGGGCACAAGATGTTGCTTCAGTTGGTTTTGGCTGTAAGAAAAGGTCTACCACACATTTTCAACCCCATAAAGATTTCTTAACTGAGCTTTACCTCCTCCTGGAAAAGCAGCTGGGTAATTCATACCATCACAATATACAGTCTCCAGTGAAACATACAATTCTCATTACAAAGATTTTGTTAGGATTTTCTTAAACTGTTTACTGGTTTTAGTATATTTATATCTGTCTGTTCAAGCAGATGAAAGTGACATTTTGCCAGAGCCATGAATGAGATCATGCACTGGCTTTTTTATTCCTGTGCTACAGTCATCTTCTGTAAGGTTTTCAAGAGGAAGATTTTAAACAACCGCTACTCAAAACTCAAATATTTTGTGACACTGCAGTGTTACACTCTAATGCATTTTATAATACATTTATGTTTACACATACTGTATTTTCATTACACATAAATAAATAGCCTATTTGAAACAACCAGCACTCTGCCTTACAAACTTTCTCACTGCTGAGAAAAGTGTCAGCAAGGGCAGCACCACAGGAGATGTTTGCTTTTGTCTCTCTTAATCTCAAGGCACTCTGTTTTTCATTGTAGTCAAAACATCCTCATTCCTTTATCTAAATGGGATTAACCACAGCATGAACTGTCCCTGCAAAAATATGGGGTTTTAATTCCACTGATCCACCTAGTAGTTGTAATTTATTTCTACATAAAAACTGTAAAACAAAGTAAGTTTCACTGCACACAATATTGTTTCATTACATCCATGAGAAAATAATTAGGACTCCTGAGACAAGTGCCCACAATTTACCCTCTTACACAGTCTGTTCTAAATAAAGATATATATATCCAATATTATTTGTTACATCCTCCTTACACTTTGGTCCATAGGGGACCAAAGACAAGAGATAATAATTAAGAATAAATTTTTCTCTACTTTAGGAAAAAACAAAAATGAAAAAGCTCTTTTTTTTATATAACTTTCAGATCCTTCCACAAAATCTCCATGAGTTTGCAATTGGCACTGGCCCAGTTAGCTCATCAACCAATTATCTTAAGTTATCATTGGCTTTTTTAATTAGTAATTTTTGGGGGCTGACCTTGAATTTCACAGAGTTTTACTCTGATCTGGTTGCTACAATGGTGAGACCAATTCAAGTTAGCGATTTAGAAAATGGAGCACCTCCTCTTCAAAGATCAGCCAGTTCCTGAAATATTTCATGTATAGATTAGCTCCTCTTGTATTATAGTTAGTCCATGAGTCATGGCACAGCAATGAAGGGAGTGAAATAGGTTTCCATGCCTGCAATTCATCTGTAGATCTTACCCAGGTATGACTTTTTGAAAAATCTCAGACTCATTCTCTGTCTATTCTTATTGAAGACCCACAATGTCAGAAACTCCAAGACTGATGAGTGTAAAACAGACTCCAGGATTTGTAATATCCAGTCAGTTATGAAGGACATGGGTTACCAAACATTTTAAGACAATACCTCCTAAAAACTTTCCAGTGGAAAGAATGACCCTCTTGTGGTGAACTTCAGTTTTGATTGAGATGGTAGGCTTAAAAATCAGTGCCAAATCTTAAAGAGTATTCCATGGGATGCAGCTTTATACCTACTTCAGCAATGATCAGATAAAATGATGATACAGAGTATTAATACCAGTGATGTTTTACCTGCAGAGGGAAATTTATTGAGATGACCAGTGCAAAACAAATATTGGTAATTGCACTTATGGATTAGAATAAGATCTTGAAACTTCCATAACTTGACTATTTTATGGAGATACCATGTTTGAAACCAAAAACATTGTAATACTGTATTTAAACTGGAAATACATAAGTCACACTGTATTGTGGTCAGCTGCAGTAGGTGATAAAAAAGATGTAGCGTCAGTGCTAAAAAAATGTAGCATCAGTGCTGGAAGTAGCTCTAGACCACTGCTTAAAAAAGCATTGGGACCAAGGTTTCCTCCTGCTAGGAGCCAAAGTCCTTCTTACAGCTGTCAAGCTGCAGACACCCTTTCTGTGAGCAAACCATGAATCCTGTGGTAAAGAATCAGAGAATCACAGAATGGTTTGGGTTGGAAGGGACCTCAAACATCTAGTTCCAACCCCCCTTCATGGGCAGGATCACCTCCCACTAGATCAGGTTGCTCAAAGCCCTATCTTACTTAGCCTTGGATGTACCCAAGTGTGTGTGCTCAGTCAAGGATGCCAGGCCTTCACAACATTAATTTCTGTAAATAAAGGGAATGTCCCTAGGAGAAACACAGCATCAGCAGCCCTCCATCCACACCTGACCCAAAAGATGCAAAATATCCCTGCTTGGCAACCATGTGCAAATTTTATGCTGGCTTGGATAGATGGCCTTTTTTCTGGCATCCTAGGAAATGTGCAAATCCCATCTCTGTTCTTAAGGGGTCGGTGGGGAAGAGCACTACTTCTGCATCAGAACGGGAATTATTGCCTTAGCTTTGCTGCTGCAGGAAGAAGGGAAACTTCATGGCTGCTTTGGTTGTACTGGGCACAGGCCAGGCCCCTGGCTCCTGGTTAGAGTTAGCGTGATCCTGAAAGCAACGTAACATTAGGACAGCTTCTTTTGGCTCCTGCTGCTCAGACAGGGGATTTGTGTCCTGGCAGGGGAAGGTATGGGCTGGGCAGCAGTGAGGCAGGGGACATTCTTTGTGCCCCAGGCCAACACACCCATGAAGAGGAGAGAGCTACAGGGACTCAAGCACTCACAGCACAAGTTCAGCTAAAATACTTAATTCCTCCTATTTCATTCCCCTTTCCTCCCTCTCCCCTTATTTTTATAAAGATAAGTCTTATGACAAGCAGGAACTGGGGTTGTTTAGGCTGGAGAAAAGGAAGCTGAGGGGACACCTTATCACTTTCTACAACTACCTGAAAGGAGGCTGTAGTGAGGCTGGAGCTGACCAAGTGATAGAATCAGAGGAAATGGCCTCAAGTTCTGCCAGGGGACGTTTAGGTCGGATATGGGGAAAAATTTCTTCCCTGAAAGGGTTTTCAGTCAATGGAATAGGAACACCTGGGAAGTGCTTGAGTCACCATAGCTGGAGATATTTAAAAGACATGTAGTTGTGGTGCTTAAGGTTCAGTGGTGGACTTGCCAGTGTTCTAGATTAACAGCTGGACTAGATCTGAAAGGTCTTTCCTGAGCAAAACAATTATATGATTCCAAGATTTGTGCCACCTTGTTCTTTAACGATACTGTTTTCTCCTGCAGCTTTTAATAAATATAACTACTTAAAGTAATTAATAACATATATATTATAAAATTTAATTAAAGAATATTAAGTGTATAATGAAGTATATCATCTATTTGGCTGTCTTTTCCATATTCTGTAAAGAGTCCTGGAACCTGAAGTGTTTGGCCACTGAGTGAACTGAAACCACTGCTGTTGGGTGGATCTTCAAAAAGACAGAGTTCAAGGGCACCTCCAGAGATGCAGATGGATGAGCTGATTCTTCTGATCTTATTTGATGTATATACTTGCCAAATTGTAAAAGAGCAGATCTGACAGCCTCTGGTTTAAATCAGACCTGTTTGCTCAGGGTCAGCAGCATAGCTCTGACATCCCTAGATGCCCTGAAGACTTCAGGGCACACGTGCTGCAGACTTTTTGTAATTTGTCCAAGGAACTCTTGTCAGTTACAGCTGAAAAATCCCATCTCTGCTGTTTGGTGTGCCTGGGGCATGCTGGATGGCCAGCAACAGTGTCTCATTAACACAGTCAAAAATGCAGTTTGTATTACAGCTTGTGGAGCAGTAGTTTTAACCTTAGTGCCTGACCCTTTTCTTTAGCCAAAACAAAGTGAACAGAGGTCTCTTAGAAAGAGTATAGAAAATATATTTATAAGCATAATAATCAGCTCTTCCCCCCTTCTCCCTCGACTCCTGCTACCACAGCCTGACTGTGAAGTCTGTCGTGAAATCCGAGTGTGCTGTGTTCTGGGGGGAGAGTGATGGGAGGACATCCTTTTCATTTGCTAAATTAAAAGCAGTGATTGAATTAGCCCCCCTTGGCATCACCACTGCCCTGCATAGCGTGTGACCAAGCTGGATGCATCTAAACAATAGGCCCATACAGATGATGCACAATAATTCTCTGGCTGAGTTGGGATCTGTCTTCTCGGCACCTGCTGCAGCTGAAGCCCCCATCTGTGCTCCCCAGGGAGCTAAGACATGTCAGTGCTTAATGTGCCTGGTGTCAGTGTGCTTCCTGAGCTCTTGTTTGATACAAATGAAAGAGAATTTGGGTAGGAAAGGGTTGGAGGGGGAAGAGGCACACACAAAAACGAGCGCACACAAAGAACGTGAGCTTTAATTAGAAAACAGGTCGGGGGGCACTAACACTGTGGGCAAACACTTAGTCCAGTGCAGAAGTAATTAGGTGCACAAATATCTGTTGTTAACAGACTCTTCAACACCTATTATCCTCAGTGCTGCACAAAAAAAAAAAAAAAAAAAAAAAAAAAGTAGATCTCATGTGTGAAAGGAGTTGGAAAGCTTCATTTTCATTTCTCTTTATTCAGGCAATTCAGTGAAAAGGAAGGAAGGAGAACTAGAAGGATAAAACACTGAGAGGCCAGAGTATTGGTCCCCCTTCTTCCTCTCTGAATTGCTCCCTCTCCCCACTTTCCACACCATCCTCCAAGCCAAATACATTCATTTGTTGGGGTTTTTTTGCTTAATTTTTTACAGGACTGTCACATGTTTTGTTCTGTTTTTCCTCCCTGCTGTCTCACTTCATTGTTACAAGTTTAATACTCATTCATTACTGCAACAGTACCCCCAAGCTTTGCTGACAGTTAGGAGAACAAAGCCTAAGTCTTTATGTAATTTCTCTATATATTCAGCTTGCTTACCAAGCTGGCCCAAATGTGAGGTGGCCACTGCACTGGATATGCAAAACGATAAGAAACTCAGAGGCTTCTCTTTGGCATCAATTATTTCCTTTCACTTTCTAAAGGAACCCCAGTTTTCCTAGTATTTGTACCTCAGGGACTGTCATCTGCTTTACAAATGTAGCTGTGAGGGTCATCCTAGTTACATTAAAACTTGAAATTGAGGACAACTATGAATACAAGGTACATGTATTTTAAAACTGCCATAGCACTGAGTGGTGGCATAGTGCAAATGAAGTTATCAATTACCAGATGTCACACTCTGCCCCCTCATTCACAGTGATAAGCCAAAGCCCCCAATTAGGACTTTTCATATACTTTGACAATCCTGCTCTTCATATTCTGACAGAATAAATCAGAAGCAAGTCCCCTGAAGATACAAGAAAATACCAGTTTCTGTGAGATCAAACATGCTAGCAAGCAGCATTCTGAATTCACATGATTAAATTCCACATCTCCCCCAGAACTCCAGATGGTTTTTATCTCTATTTTACTAAAAATACATACAAAATCTTGAAGATTTTTCCTTGGATTTAGTTAACTGAAGTATCTTCTGCATCTGCAGGTAGGCAACAAAATTACTGTTCTGTTTTCAGCTTGCACTTCAGAAATAATAATAAAAAAGTCTGACTACTCACTCAGGGTCTGCTGCTCCACCACCCACTGAAACACATGGGAACTTTTTTTTCATATCAGTAAGCCCTGACTCAGCTCCTGTTGGACCAAACTTCAGGCATGCAGGTTTAGAAATAATGGGGGGTCCCTAATGGGGGCTTAGAAACAAAAGGGGGTCCCTAAACGTCACAGAAATAGTCACTGGAAGTCAGGAAAAAAGATGAACAGTCTGGTGTTCCAGATTCTTTTCTCACTGTCACAGAGCAATTGCTTGATGTGCATAAGTTATTGCAACCTCTCATTTACACAGTTCTGCTCTTTAGTTTCAAGTTAGTTATTTATTTTGTAAGTGAATTTTCTTTCCTAGGCTAAGTAAGAGTGAGGATCCCATAAAAGAGGTAAGGTGGTGTTCTATGATGTTCTTCCATGAACTAAAAAAATTTTTCCCAAACTGTAGAAATATTCTCATAGGTGCTGAGGTGAAGTCTTACAGGCCCATACTGTTCTGGTCAATGGAGTTAAATCCAGCTGGTGTCCAGTCATCAGAGGTGTTCCCCAGGGCTCAGTACTGGGACCACTCCTGTTTAACATCTTTATCAATGATCAGGGTGAGGGGATGGTGTGCACCCTTGATAAATTTGCAGATGACACTGAGTGAGTGGAAGCATTGATCTGCCTGAAGGTAGGGAGTCACTGCAGAGGAATCAGGACAGACTTGATCACTGGGGGGCTAAGGCCAATTGCATGAGTTTCAATAAATCCAAATATCAGGTACTGCACTTCAGCCACAACAACCCCCAGCAGTGGTACAGGCTTGGGGAGCAGTGGTTGGAGAGCTGCCCAGCAGAGAGGGACCTGGGGGTGTTGATTGACAGTGAGATGAACATGAGCCAGCAGTGTGCCCAGGTGGCCAAGAGGACCAACGGCATCCTGGCCTCTGTAAGTCACAGTGTGGCCAGCAGGAGAAAGGAAGTGATTGTGCCCCTGTACTCAGCACTGGTGACACCACAGCTCAAGTACTGTGTTCAGTTTTGGGCCCCTCACTAGAGAAAAGACATTGAGCTATTAGTGCATGTCCACAGAAGGGCAAAGAAGCTGATGGAGGGTTTAGAGCACTGGTCTCATGAGGAGCAGCTGAGAGAGCTGGGGTTGTTTAGCCTGGAGAAGAGGAGGCTGAGGGGAGACCTGATTACTCTCTACAACTACCTTAAAGGAGGTTGTAAAGAGGTGGGGATTGTTCTATTTAATGAGATTAAAAATGATAGGACATGAGGTTTCAGTTATACCAGAAGAGGTTTAGATTAGATGTTAGGAAGAATTTTTTTCACGGAAAGGGTTATCAGACATTGGAACAGACTGCCCAGGGCAGTCACCATCCCTGGAAGTATTTAAGAGTTTTATAGACCTAGTGCTTAGGGATGTGGCTTACTTAAGGTCTTGTCAGTGTTAGTTCATGGATGGACTCGATGATCTTGAACATCTTTTCCAACCAAGGTAATTCTGTGACTCTGTTATATGCAATTGCACAAGATGCTACACTGAGGTATGTAAGTGCTACACACAAAAATCTTTGCATTGTGGTGACTCTGCATCTTGCTGTGGTAGCTCTGTCCCTTGCAGAGAGCTCTTGTCACATCTTGCAGTCCTCATACCTGTGCTCACCATCTACAAATGCAAGTGTGAAAGCCAATAACTTCTATAAGGTGTTGGGCTGAGAACTACACACAAACACGCTTCCCAACACAGTAAATATCATAGGATTGAAAGTTTTAACAGAGGCTGTTGCAATGTGCTGCAGTGCTTGCTTAATGCTGTCCGACACTGTGATCCATGGGCATCTCCGCCTTGTGTGTGGGACATTTTCCCAGCAGGAGATATTCCTTCTTGATTCACTTGCAGACTGCATTATTTCAATACCAGAAAAACTGAGTTCATGCTATCAATTACATTTTCAAAGCCACTTTGTGTTATTTGAGAGTAGTGCTAAGTGCATGATGTGAAACCACAAAATTGCTTTTTTGGCATTCTTTAACTTAGGAAGAGATGGGTACACTAATTTCAGGTTGTCGTAACTGTTCTAAGGCTGAATAAGGGAAAAGTTATTATTGTTGTGTGCCTTTTGAAAAACAAAACAAAACCAAAACCAACAAAACAAACAAACAAAAAAACCAAAGTTTTTTTAGGAAGCTAAGAATAATATTACTTCATCAGAAGTAATTGTCACTGTTACCATCATCATTCCGCTAACTGCACTCACAGAAAAGGGGTGCCTAGGGAGTAGAAAATACAAAAAATTCAGTCAATCCTTTGCTCTGCTCTTGACTTACTATGTGACCTCAGACAAGTCCAGGGAAGTTACTGAAGAAGAGTCTCTGACTCACTTGTCTTTGGTTGATACTCTTGAACGTCCCCTACACATGCTAAGTTGACCTCTCTGTATTGAGGTACTGAATACTCCCAGAAAATAAATTATTAATCTTTGCAAAAGACTTTCTAATCCCTTGGCAAGACTAAATTATGATTACTGCACACATTAAGTGATACATACATGGACACAGAGGCATCAATATCTCTCTCTGTATAGATAGGTATTTCACTCTGTGAAATATTTCCATCAGTTATTGATGTTGTTGTTTAAAGGACTATATGCTTTTCTTAATAAAAAGGAAAATATTTAAGCATACTTTTATATACAGGACCGCTTTTAAAGTACATGGGGACAACATAAAAGACAAATATATTTTCTCTCATTGGGTCAGTTCCACAGCCACTTCAAAACAAGCTTAATGCAGGCTGACAGCACAAAAAACCCCAATTTCATCCTTTTCCCTGCCATATCTTCCTGCACAAAACCTTGTGCTGGAAGTAATGCCTGCACACTTTCAAATGCACATTTTTTTTCCCTTTCTCTGGATAACTTTTGGCCAGATCTGTTTCTTTGCACAGCTGTGTGGCTGCATGGCAGCAGGAGTGCTTGAAAGGTGAAGCTCCACATCGCCCCGAAGCCAACCTCTACCTCCCATGATGGCTTCATGACTAAGGGAGAGGCTGTGAGCCAGAGCACAGGCACCTGGGGTCACTGAAATCACACACCAACCATTTCCTAGCCCTCCTTTGCTCACCAGCTTCTGAGGAGCACCAGGACTACCTGCCAGCTACACGCCAGCCCAGTTCACATTTCTCTGTCATGCGTGGGAGCTTTCTAGGGGTGACCTCATTAATGTTCATAAATACATAAAGTGAGAGAGCCAGGAGGATGGTGCCAGGCTCTTCTCATTTATACCTAATGACAGGATAAGAGGTAAGGGATATAAATTTGAGCATAGGAGGTTCCATATAAACACGAGGAGAATTTTTTTTACTGTGAGGGTGACAGAGCACTGGCACAAGCTTCCCAGGGAGGTTGTGGAGTCTCCTTCTCTGAAGACATTAAAAACTCACCTGGATGCATTCCTGTGTGACCTTCTGTAGGTGGCCCAGCTCTGGCAGGGAGGCTGGGCATGATTGTGATGATTGTGGACTTGTGATTTCTGTGATTACTATGTGAAATCCATCTCTGAGTACAAATACAACATGGAGAAATGGCAATGTGAGAATAGTATAGAAGCTGTCTGTGCAGAGAGCCCAAATATGCATGCAAGCCTTAATAATACAGATATAAAAAGTAAAGAAAAAGTGGCTTATTTTGGGACACAAATGAAGAAGAACCATTATCTTGGCAGCATGTGTTTTATTTATAGTAGCAGGTAATATCCCTAAGGACTGCCAAATACTGAACAAAATGCAACCAAGTGCAGTGCAACTAATAATTATAAATTTTAACTCTTAGTTGGTCACTTCACTCGGATTACTCTGCTTCTCCTGTCAAAGCAGCAGAGCAAAGCCCACTGACAGCTTCCAAAAATAGCAGAGATTTAAATAATTCATCAGCAGGCAAACAGGATGCACATTTATAGAGAATGTGAGCATCTCCCTTGCTAACTCTCAGAGCCCAAGTTAGCTGAATGCATTTCCTTGTAGGCATCAGTCAGCTCCAACATAAAAGAGCAATACAAGAGCACAGAATCAAAGGGAGTAGTTTTGTCTGTGGTTTTCCACAAGGGACCAAAACTTTTCCAATTCTTGAAGCTGACTCTGGCAATCACTGAGCTTCTTGCTTGTACAGTGCAAATAAAGGTATTTCTGTCTTGAAGAGCTCTCCTTTATATAGAAAAAATGGATGAAAGGTGTTCAGAAGCAGGAAAACTGGCTTTCTTTGGGGATTTGGATGCTTAGCTATGCTGTTGAGCTATCACTGACATTCACAAAGCCACCCTTCAAGTGACAACTAACACTGTGGGTGTGTAGTAGTATGCTACAGTAATGCCATATGCTATTTATAATAGCACCCTGTAGGCAAGCTAAGCTTGAAAATGGAAGATGCACAGCAAAGCATGGGGACTCCCAGGCCACTGTATGATGCTTCTCCAGAAAGCCAAAAAGAAACAGAGTGAAATACCCCATAACATGTCTGGGCTGCTTTCAAGGCTGAGTTACTGTATGTTAGAGCTCAGATGCCTTCATGTAACACCACTGCTGAAATGTTTGCACCACTGTCTGGAAGTCCACAGCACCTCTTTGCTGGGTAATTAGTACACACCTCAGCCCCATCATGGGCTACAAAACGCTGTGAATCTGCCAATTTCATCTGCCAGGCTCAAACCAGGGAGTGTGCTCTCCACTCACTGATCCCCCTGTGCTGCTGAGGCAGCACGCAGATGACACCACCACCTCCTTCTGCTCAGGGACTTACGATGTTTGCCTGGAAGGCTTCAGGAATTAGTGCAGGTCCTGGGCTCTGGCAGATGTAGGTCACATTTTTTAGACAGAGGAACGTTCTGAGCTGAGGTCTCCTATACTGGTGATTTGCACTAGCTAACGACCTGTTGGCTACAAGGAAAAGGTGCATTGCCATTTCCTCCTCTGGCCAGCTACTGTGGTGAAACTTACTCAGAGAGCAGACTCCTGGCTTACACAGAAGTGGAACCAGTTGTTTACAGCAAACAAAAGAAAACAGATGCCGTAATCCTAATTTTCGCGAGGACCAAAATTACCTCTATAACACAGTCAAGCAGAACTGGCTCCACATAAAAAAACCAATTCCAAGAATAAAGAGAGGTCTCTCCCAAATTAGCCAGCCTAGCAAGGATCCAGCATAACCCTTGAACTTATACGAATATCTGTAAGGATCAATGTGACTCTGCTTGCGTTTAACATTACGCAAATTCTCTTGGGATCGGGGACTAAATTATTCTCTTGCAAACAAGCAATGCCAGGGTAATTAATAGGAACAAAAAAGAAATCTAGGCTACAAGATTGGTCATTTTAGTGAAAAAATCATACTGTCTGAAAGTGAACACCTGAATATTCAAGCAAAATGAGTTGAGCAGAATGTGTAATACATCGGGAAAATCTATTACTTATTCAGTAGCAAATGCATTAAGGATATCATCACAAGCAGAAGCACTGCCAAGTACTATTAAGAAGCTGTGTATTGAATCAGGCTGCTCCTCATAATTTATTAAATGAATAATTCTTTCTTCATTCCAGCAAATACTGAAATACTGGCTTCTGAGACTGTGATGTTAAGAATGATTGCATAAATTGTGTTCTGCAGTTTATTTGCATTTGCTTCATGCTCTATGGATGCCAGTGACTAATGTTGATGAGGTCCCCATGAGCGTGGTTCATAGTTCCCGCTAGGACCTGGGGGCATTTGTCCTCTGTTGGGGTGCTGCAGGAGCTGCAACCTCCTCCAAAAAAGCTACTTGAAATGTCAGAGGTCCCCGACCTGCGCTGCTAAAGAGCTGAAGACTGGGTACTCCCAGGGAGCATCACATCAAAGCCAGGACTGCTCAGGTGCACCACACAGGCCCCATGCCCTTAAGGAACATAACTGTTTCTCCCAGTCTCACTGCTCACTTCTTCTCAGCTTTTCCAGGCTGTTTAGAACATCTGTCATCCCACAACCTGACACAGCATTGGCACAGGAGTCTCTACAGCTACTGTAACATACACTATAAGAGCACTCCCCTCATCTGGAGGAGTCCCTAGGCAGCTGCAACCTATCAAATATACATTTTCTCTAGCCTTACGGAGCCTGGTTTAACAGCACATGGGAATCAGAGAACACGACCTTCCATAGCTGGCTCCCTATTATTTCCAATAAGTACATACATTTTCACAAGTTCTTTTATTCATCTCATGGGAAGAGGGAGCAGCATCTCAGAACCATGAAATGGTTTAGGTTGGAAGGGACCTTGTAAAACATCCAGGCCATCCATGCCTCCTTCCAGCAATGGAACAGAGACAATGCCTATGCTGGGATACGGTTGCCCATTCAGTCTCTTCTGCTAGTGCAGGGCTGGGAAAAAAATGAAGGGATCTACAAAGACCATCTAGTTCAACTGACTGAGCATGTTAGAGCTTACCAAATTTCAAGCATGGCATTAAGGGCAATGTCTGAATGCCTCTTACACACTGACAGACATGGGACATGGGACCACCTCTCCAGGAAGCCTGTTCCAGGATTTGACTACCCTCTCAGTAAAGAAATGTTTCCTCACATAAAGTCCAAACCAGGGCCTCCTGTCTCTCAAGAGAGTCAAGAGTACCTCCTAGTTTAGTATCATCAGTAAACATGCTAATGGTGCATTCAACTCCTGTTCATTGCAACACTGCGAGCTCTGCCCTTCAGCCAGTTCTTCCCCCAGCACACCACCTTGTCCTCTGTAGCACAGGGCACAGCCCCTTGCCCTGGCTGCTCTAGGCCCTTTCAGATAGATTGTAGCTTTGGCAGATTCAGCTTCTTCATTGGCTCCTTTGTCAGCTCCTTCTTTGGTTTCTTCATTGGCTTCTATGGGCTTCTTCAGTTTCCTTTTTTTTTTTGCTTCTTCAGCTTCTTGCTTTCTTCAGCTTCTTCAGGTTCATGTTCTTTGGCTTAGTTGTTTTTGTCTTTCTCCTCTTCATAATTTTCTTGGGTTCCTATGGCTTCTTTATTGTCTTCTTTGTCGGTTTTGTCTCTTTTATCCATTTTGGCTTCTTCACCTTCTTTGGCTTCTTCACCTTCTTTGGCTTCATTGTTGGCTTTGTCATTGGCTTCAGGGTCTTCATTTTCTTTGTCAGCTTCGGCTTCATTGGCTTTGGCATCAGCATGAGCATCTTCATCACCATCTTTGTCACCATCTTCTTTAGGGTCTTCGCCATTGTTTTTATTGGCTTTGTAGTCTCCCAGTCCTGTTTCCAGTCTCACTATAAAAATCCCTTTGAAAAAATGATAAGCCCTGTGGATTTTCCATCTAGATATCCACATCCAACTTTTGAGCAGTTGTAGAAATTCTGTAGGAAAGCAGTCTGTGTTCTCACAATTTTGGCTTAACCTGGTTCCCCCCCCCGTGCAGCATTCTTGGCAAGCAGGTCACTTCTTGGATAAACCTTAATGCTTTGGCAGTTCTATAAACAAAGACAAGACACTTCTTTTGATGGACACCCACAGCTTTCTGAGTTCAGAATGGGGTTTCTCTCCACTGTGGCAACACACATGCTGCCAGTGATCTGTTCACCTCCCTTGCAGGTTACCATGAATGAATCCAACTGCTTCGCAACAAGTCAATTACTTGGAGGGAGGTAAGCTGCCAAGAAGCAGTGTTGTCCATTTATTTCCTAGCAAATTTGCTTTTTTAAACCCAAATTAAGCTAACTAGTAATTCTGTTGGCTGCCTCAGTGCAGAGGCTACTGCCTGCATGGCTTTGAAGATGAACTTACTTTTCACTCAAAGCACTGTCTCAAACCCAAGTTGCAGACTGTTACTGAGGCTGTGAGGGACGAACCTGCACCTCCACTCTATGCATTCCTGAGATACATTCCTGGAAACACCACTATATAAGACTTCATGTAAACCCCTTAATTAGCAGATAACATATTATTCTGTTTTTCCTTCCAGAAAGATTTTTTTCTTTCCCAACACAAAACACAGCACACAAAATTATTAAACCATATGTCCTGGTTTTGATAGGATGAGGATAAAACTAAACCCCAGAGCTGCCTGCGGTTGTATTAACATTGGACTGCCTGGGACCCCACTGAGCAACTGCTGGGCAATGAGGTGGTGGTGGTTGTTTGCTTCTTTGCTCGTTGCTACTCTTGCTGCTTCTTGCTTCCTTACTGGAGAAAAACATCGTGCATTGAGACAGGTTGCCTTCTCCTGCCTTCTTCAGTGGGAGTGGCAGCTCTAAGGCTGTTGTGGACTGTCAGCGGGACCCTGAATTTCAGCATCCCCATCTGCTGCTGAGTCCACTGTGGGATTTTTCTGGTTGGGAATTACCAACTGTGGAGTGTGGGTTCCATATTTGTAATTCACCATTGTCACTATTTCAGTAAACCTATAATAGCTTTGTTTTTCTTCCAACTTTAAAGGGTCTGTTGCTTATTCAGTTTTTTTATCTTCCTCTAGGAGGGTTGTGAGGGAATAACAGAGAGCATCTGTTATTTGATGACACTAGAGATTCAGATGATCATACTATTTCCATGTCTTTGCACATAAGAAAATCTGGTAATAAATTTTTCTAAGAGCAAAGATGTCTCTTTTTTCCCCCATCTTCTGTTCCTAAGGTCAGATTTTATGCAATTTGGACAAGTAATTAGCCCAGCTCTGTAGACTTTGCATTTCTGAGTTTTCATTATGTTGGCACCTATAGGAAAAGGGTACTAAATCAGAATATGAGATAAAAGTTCTGCCTTGGTATACTGGCAGCTACATTTTAGTTTTCCTTTTTTCTGTTTTTTAAAAGGAGAGTGAGTGAAGCCTCAGTAACCTAAGACTTGAAAATATTACTGCAAGAACAGAGGGAGGGGGGAACAAAGATGAAGAGAAGGTATATTCTATATTGTCACTGGTCATACATCTTCATTGAACAGAGTAACAGGAGAAGAATAGCAAACGTTACATTTTGGATTATTTCCTGTAGGACAATAAATTTTGGGTTTAAATTATTATTTTTGGAAGTATCCACAGAATGGACCCAGGAGAAAGACCATATTAGGTATCTGCAATCAAATGAAAAGAGCCTGTTTTCTCTGCTCATTCAGGGAAAGAGTAAGCCTAAAGTGGATTTTGTTATCTTTGCCTCATGCAAGTGGTTTCTAGCAAATGTGGAAGTCACACTGGCTTTGGGGTTTATTGCTGTTTCTTCTTTTGCCCTGATGAATAGGAAAGTGTACCCAAAATCTCTCAGACATTAGTTTGCAGCTTCAGGTTAAAAGTGCTCACTTATCTGAACATGCTTTACTGTTTCTCTTTTATCAGTCTGCTAAATCACACCTCTTTTAAGCCTCTGGGGACCAGTCAAGGGGCTTTGTCTCGTGCATCTGAGGTGGTCATCCACACCACAACTTATTTAGTCTGTGGCCTGCTGAATGCAAAAGTGGCACTGAGAAGGCACTGGGAGATGGAGACATCAGCTGGCATCAAGCAGTATAACCTATAAAATCACATTTATTATTAGCTTTTTCTAACCAAAGGACAACTGGGCTAATAGGTTGAGGAAAACCAAAGCTGAAAACCTAGCAACTGTCTGCAAGAAGCAAAAGCAGCAGGATGCCTGCTGGCAGACTTTGCAATAGGCAGAGTTCTCCATTTTCAAGGCTTGTGGATGGCATAGAACAAGAGGTCAGAAGAGGCAAATGTGATCTGGACCTGTGTCTGCAGGATTGTTGCAACTTGGATAAAAGTAAAAAGTTCTGAATCTTTTCCCATTACAGCTGGCAACAGTTTCCTCCGGATTCAGCAAACTGGGAGGCTGATGTGCCAGACCCTATCTTTCTTTCCCAAGTTAGCATTCTGACAAAAGCTCAGTGGAGCCACGCTGCTGGTGTGATGTGCCTCTGTGGAGAACAACACCTCTCCTTTCTGCCAAGATTGTCTCTCAGTGGCAGCTGCTGCTTCTTGGAAATGCCTCCCTCAAAATGCTGCAAATCTGCAAAATTTTCTGGTGTGTAGTCTGGCAACCATGCTCGAGGAGCCTGTGTCCTAGTCTTAATGACAGCAGAAGAGAACCTTCTGAATTTTCACCATCCTACCCCAGTAAGGCTGCTGGATGTGAGGTTGGCTCAGTGGGAAGTGACTTGGGTCTCCATTGGTATCTGCCTTCAGCTCCTCTGTGTTAATTCTCCCTGTTTTGTTCAGCATCCCCTTTTGGCTTACCCATTCTTCATGATTCAACACAAGTTCTCTTCCTCCCAGTGCTGGCTTTACTCAAAAATCTGGCAGCCTTTGTAACCTGCAATATATTTGGCAGCTGTCTCAGTACAGACTCATGATTTTACTGAAGAATTTTAGTCTACTTTTGAGTGAAAGTTCAGTAGTACAGTAACTAGCATAAATATAAAGAAGTATAGTGCCCTATGTAAATTCAGCTGGCCTGTTTTATCTCAGGCTGGATATATGAAGACCATAATAAACTCACCACAAAAGAAGAAGGAGACTTTTGCAAGAGACAGAGATGAGGACATCATATAGATTATTTTGGAAATCTGTATATTTGTGCATGGAGCACCAAGAATATTTGCTTTCAAGACTTTTGTGGGTCAGATTTCCTCTGCAGACACACTTTTAGCTCTGCCAGTTGGTCAGAAATTACTTAAGGAATCTCATATAACATTAATTTTTCCACTTTATTCTCTGTTTTAAGATTGTCCCAGGACCCTTAGCATAGACAATACAATGTTTGTCTTTATATACTTTGGGTGAGGTGAGGGGGAAACGTAGCTTCTTCTCCCTGTATGACCTGTAATAATCTTTAGCAACACACAGAGACAAAAAAATATACCATATTTCACCGCCCTTTTAACTGTCTCTGGCAACACCTGTTTTTTTTTTGCCATCAAATGGTATTACTGACATACATCTGCCCAAGAGATAACTGCTCAATAAATTAACTTCACCAGTTTCCCAAGAGGATATGGACTGGACGTAAACAATCTGCTGGATGCTCAGTTGCCGTAAACTGTTAAAAAAAGTTAAGTCAGAACAAACAGAAACCTGAAATATGCAACTGGAGAATGTAAGTGAATTTTTCAAGGCAGCCTATGCCTAAGAAGAAAGCTTTCTGTTTATTTTGTTGTCCTTAGGTACATGTGGGGTTCCTTGGCTGTTAAGAAAAACCAGGAGCTAGACTGTGACTGGGACCAGCAACGCTGCGATACAGCATAAAACACTACTTGCACTCTGCTTCCACCACACTGGCAGAGAGGAGGCTATGCCTGCACTGGAGTAAGCTACTATACTAAATCAAATTCTTTCAAACCTGATTTCCATAGCTGGATTACATCTTGTTAGGATACAGCAACACTGTCAAGATTAGCTGAAGTCTTTCAGAATGGAACCCCATCTAAACTTTGTTTCATTATCAAGACTCATTTTACCAAGCCGAATGGTATCTTTGTTACAACTAAAGTTACAACCTTGAATAACTCTGCTACACAAAAGACAAAATTTTAAGCCCCTTAAATCTATTTTAGAGGAGTTCCAGACAACCAGCAAGTGATTTCAGTGTCTGCATACATCTTCGCAGTACAGAAGGTGCTACATTTTTGCATACAACAGCTCAATATTTACTCAGAGCTGCATGTAGGGGCATGACCTTGCTTTTAACAGGAACTCACAACTGGTACTACAGAAGATAAGGAAATGGAGCATGAGAGCTTTTTCTTATCCATGTAGTATCAGAAGTCAGTCACCTTCCAGACCCTGGTAATTTTGCTGAAGACTCTCTGCCCATATTCGCAATTACTGCACTGGTGCATCAGCAATTTGATGGAGACAGTGGTAGCCCCTTATAGGTAGTATCCAAATTCAGCTGTTTCATTTAGTAGTGAAACAATGGGAAAAATTCTTACATGCTCCCCTCAACCCTTTCTAGTTTAATTACACTTTCAATAATTCAGTCAGTAGTTGCTTAATCTTGCTATTAAATTATTAAGAAGAACGGTGAAAAAAATCCATGAGTGAGCGTCTGAGGAGCACTCTAGGAATGCAGCTGGGTTTAGACACACACAATGTCTGGGACAGTGAGTCTGAGCCTCATTTCTGAACACACAAGTTTTCCCTTCTCTCTCTCTCTGCCTTTGCATTTTTCCTTCTTATTAACACTTGGCATTACATTTCCTGAACAAAGCCTTTGGGTGTCCTTGTGGTTTTCCCAGTGAACTGAATGTGTTTTTACATGCTGAAAAACACACTCGGAGGCAAGACCTCAGAAGAACAAGGAAAGGTTTGTTTTCAGGAGCTGGAAAAGAGTGTAGGATACCACAAACTTCACTGGGGGTAAAGATAAGGGTTTCATAGAATAGCTAAAAATAAATTAGATAAATCCTTAGGAGAAAATACAGGAAGAAGGAATACCTAATAGATGGGTCAGAGATGTGGGAATATGGAAACAAAGCTCAGAGCTTCGTTAAGACAAAGGAATATGGAGAGCAAGAGGGAGAATGGATTTAGGATTATACATGAAAAGGCAGAGAGAAAGCAAAATAGCACTTTTAAATTATATAATTAACTATCTTTATAGAAGCTTTCTTTCAGCTGCTAAATTTGCATATATGCTTCCTTACTGATCCACTCTTCTAGTTATTAACTTGCGACAAGTTCATCCACTTGAAAAGAATTTGTGAGCAAGGAAATGAAGTAATGAATTTTTCTGTTACAGAACTTGCTTGGACAATAACAGCTCTTAATATTTTAAGACAATTTTCTCCTACTTAGAAGAATACATGAAATATGTGTGAATAAGTAGTAAAAAAGCCTCACCCCTCAAGGAAAGTAGTGGGCTAATTAAAAAACTTCTCATATGTTGATACAGTATTAGAAAAATAATTAATTACAAAATGTAGCTTTCTGCCAGCTTTGAGAAAACCAGAGCATAAATTAATTGAAATGTACTGCAGGCAGATACAGTATATGGCAAGCGAATCAAAATTTTGCTGGTCATTATGGGGCATAAAATCCACAACTATTGGATTAACAATTGACAATCCATGTTCTCTATTCACATCCCTATGAGATCAATGCACTCTGCGATGAGATCTTGGCACTTAAGGATGAGATCTCTGCTTTCCCTGTAGAATACCAGTGCTGAGTACTCTCCAGCTGTTCATTTCCCTTCCCCCTCCATACACATTTTCATACCGCTGCTTTTCTGATAATCCCACACAGCCTTGGGACTTCCTCTGTAGCTAAAATAAGATATAAAGCCATATTAGGCTCAGCATAATGAGTGATGCTTCAAATCTCTATTTCTACACACTGCCACTGTCTTTCCAGATGATCAGAAATAGAAAAAAATTGGATACACGTCTCTGGGTGGGCAAATGTAGGGTGCCTGTAAGAACGAGCTCTTCATTGTTATCAGTGTTATGTGTGGCTGCTGCTGGAGCTGTGCAGACACAAAGAATTCTTTTGTAGGAGCTGAATTTCACAAAAGCCCAATGTTCTTTTTTTAAAAAAAAGGAAAATACAAACTGGAAAGAAGTCAACAAGGTACAGGGAGTCCTCCATGTTTATTGACTATCTGGGGAACTTAATGCTGAAAGTAACTGGCACCAAGCTGTTCACCAGTTCTTGAGCTTTGGCTCATTATTTTGCTTTATCAGAAAATGACTGAGGAAGAGAGGAGGAATTGTGCCACTCCAGGATTTCAAAGTTAAAACAGAGGAAATCTGAGAATACTGTTTAAACTCTGCCCCTCATTAATTTATTCAATGCAAAATCTGGAGGGACTAATGCAGACCCCAGCAGCAGGTTGGCTGGAAGTGGAAGTTCCCCAGCAAGTGGAACCACACTTACCCCATGTGCACTGCTTAGATCAATAGTTCACCAAGGATGAAATTAGCTCCAAGGTTCTATGCAGAAAATAGGCAGAGGGTGTTAAAAGAATTGGGCTGTATAAAATGTAAGTACTTCTTTTAAGAAAGGTATCCAACAGCTAGTGTTATCTTGAAATTTCAAACAGGGAAAACAGGTGATTAGGTTGGAAAATCACAAGACATGTATTTTGGGGTAAGCAGCACAGGGAAGTCCAACACAGCCAAATTATAATGCAGAGTTCTAAAGATTAGGTGCTGCAGCAAGAATTGCCTTGTGGATGGAGTCCAGAAAAGGAGAGCACCAAGCATGCCATGGAAAACAATCGCTGGCAGCTTCTACATCACAAACAAGACTAAAAGTTGGTGCAAGGCCTGTCAAGCATTCCCTGTCTTTCGAACTATGGTACACTGCAAATAGCTTAAATTTAAAAACTCTCAGCTCCATATTCTCACCAGTAATGGCAGCAAGAGTGGAGAAGGGAGAATTGCTTGCTGCTGCACTCTATTCTGATCTCAGCACAGATCCAAGAATCCTTATGCTGCGTGTAATCCAAGCCTGCTGTGGATGGTGGTGGTCAATAGGTGGCAAAGAGGAACTGCAAGCTTCAACTGCCCTCATCTAGGGATTGGCTCCACTCCATCCTCAGGATCTGAGTCCATGCTTCCTTTTGCCACTGGGTATGGCAGAGTCTACCTCTTACCATCAGCAGGAATAATTATTTTCCATGACTACTCCTCTGAGACTGTCAGTCCAGGACCCGATGGCGTAACTGTGAGCAATGAGCTACCTGCATTATTATTTCTATGTAAGGGACCCCTCTAGCCTTTCCTAGAAGCTGAGGAAGGCATCAGTGCCCAGGGGTCAGCATTGTGAAAAGAGACTTAGCCAGCAGTAAGCTGGACTTCTGGGTGCCTCTGGTTTTTTTTGGTGATGATACCTGTTTGCACTCTGCTGATCTTCAGATGGCTTAGGAAAACACATTGCTGACAGAGCTCCATGGGGGTGCCATGAGATCAGTATTATCCCTATTCTGTAGGTGGAAGAAAGGCACAGACAGGGGCACTGTTCTCTGATATTGGCAACAAACCCACTTAACGAAAGATGATTAGTGGCAAAATGTTGATATCTATTATACACCAAAGTAACTATGGATTTTATTGTTGAAGCAGAGGTCTTGTAACTCACAAGCTATTAGTTTTCACTATAAATTTTTACAAGTTATTACTCCCAAGTTTTTACTTTTCTTGCTGCTTGCACTGTTAATTAAATCTACTTGTGGTCATAATTAACACTAACTACAGACATGTAAGAGGAATTCTACTGGGACATGGAGATAGTACACACAAGAAGTAGCCTGCCTGACAATGCTATCTACAGCTTTTAATTCAGCAAGGAACTTTAAGCTTTTTTTTTTTTTTTTTTTTTTTTTTTCACTCCACAGACTGGGCCTTTAATGAAAAGCGAGTGAAATGTATTTACCACTGGTCGTGAGTTTTTCATTTTAGCTTTGCCTTTGGAGAGACAGGAATCTCAGTCTCAGATCCTTCTTCATGTTTCTCAGACACAAGTGTAGCTATAAAATCAAAGAAGGATATGGAGGCTGGTTTGGGTTTTTTTTGCTTCTTCATGTGTTGTTCCTGATACAGACAGCATTACTGAAAATCATATTAACAAATCCAATGCCTATGCAGTTAGAGTCATTATCGATCAATAAACTGAAAAGAATTGCACCACCTTTGATTGAGAATACCTATTCTTGATTGGTTGCCTCTTGAATCTGATCGTAATATAACCTAACCAACAAATTTAGGGGTCCCCAGCATCTGCCAAATCAGCAGGATGAGGAGAGATACACTCTGGTGGCTTGAAAGAAAAGTACGCCTGTGTGATAGAAAAGAAAAGGGCAAACATGACAGCAAATTGTCTTCCTTCATAGTTTATAGCATTAAGTGTCTCAGAGGAAAAAGGTTTTCTTTGAGAAGTGATTAAAACCAATTCTTTCGCACATTGGTACCTGCTGGTTTTAATGGTGAATGATCTCCTGATCTTGTGTTCCTCTGGTGTTGTTTTGGTTTTTTTTTAACATTGTAATTGCCTGTGTTGTTTGAGTTGGTTACTTTTTTCCTTGTAGACAGAATGTCTTTCACCTTCTCCCTGGACCAAGGGAATCTCATCTGCGGGGGATAATTTTTTTAATTCTAGGACTAAATTTATTTTTGGATTCATACATTTTAAGATTGCTGGGCACAGATTCTGCTATAGTTGTCCAGCTGAGTCATACACTTATAAATCACCCCACTGCAGAAAATGGCTTTTCTTTTAGGGTAAGACACTATTCTGCAAATGAGAAGTGACTGAGTCTGGTCCTTGAAAGCTTCCTGCAAAAATCACAGTTTTTCCTCCTGTTCTCAAGTGAAAGCAGAAAAAAAGAAGGCATCGTTTACTAATACAACAGATTCTCAGTTTATCTGAAGAGCTCTGGATAAAGACCCTGATGTGCCTACATCTTAACAAGTGCTTGTATATACAGTATCTTTGCAGCAGTTTACTTCTGCTTAGAGAGGACAACAAACCAAACCAAAATATAAACCTAGCTAAACAGCCATTGCTTGTGATAATTGTCATTATTTCCTAACCTGTAACACAGAGAATACAACAGGCCAACAACCTGCTAATACCTTCCTTCTCCCTCTGCCACTAACTGAGGGAGTAACTTTGAGGAATTCACTTGCCCCTACCGCATCCCAGTTTGACACCTGTCAAGTAGGAATTGTGCCTTTTAGCTTCCAATATAAATTGCTAGCATGAAAGTGATTCATAATGGAGTGGTATTTGCTCTGCCATCTGCTTCTGCAGTGCCATATGCATGCATGCTTAGCAGCTACTCACTCAGCTGCACTATGTAAGTATGTTTCTTGTGTTAACTCCTTACACGCATAGCAACAGGATGCCTCTTACTTATATGTACTTATCTATGACCATACACCTTCTTGGTCTCCAGCCCCAAATGAAGTCTCTCATTTTCCCTCCTCCGTCCCTTTTTCATACTAACTTTGTGCTAATCCACTCCATTGCTGGACAAAATATCGAGAAGGATTCATTTGGAGCTGGGGCAAATGTCTCAGCATTCTCCTGAACTGCTAAAATATTACATTTTTCATTTGTAAGTTATCCAAAGGACTATGGCAAAGCTAGATGCATGGGCTCAAGTGATGTATCATGATGGCTGCTGGCAACTTGTGGGCTTAATTTTATATTTCTTTGATTGCAATAAAAAACTGCTTTCATGGTCTCATTAAGTGACTTTGTAACACAACAGCCTGATGCTTTACAGCCTGCCTGCCTCAGTCACTTGGAATTCCTATTTTCTTTAAAAGAAATCCTACTGAAACCAATGGTATTATTGAAACCTATTGAAACCTACTGAAACCAAGGTATTATTTATTCCATTTAAGAGTGACAGAATTCTATAAGATATCTTTGATTGGGCCAAAACCTGATATTATTCTTCAAAACATCTTAGATGCTTTACTTGATCTGATTACAACTGAGTAGGAACTTCAGACCCAACTATATTTAGAACAAACCTTTCCTATCAATTTTGAGCCTTAAGCTATTCAGCACAGCCCCTTTAAAACCACTGTTCTTTGTATTTAGTATTAATCCCAGATTATAAAATGAAACAACACATCTTTCCAATAGCCTGTTCAAAATCCTTAGTGCTACTGGAAGTACTCCACATAACATGATCTAGAGCTACCCCATAATGGAAAATAAAGCTGCAATCCATATTGCTAGACAAGCTGATGAGCCAGTGTGATGGGGCTTGGAATAAACACAGCATTAGCATACCTTGGGAATGGATGTAAAAGCTGTGTAAGATGTGTAAGTAGGAACTGACTGTCCTTCCTACGCCATGACACACACTGCTCTTCATATGCTATTCCTCTGAACTGGTTCCTACATCTAGGACACACAAAGGATTAATCAAATTTATATCCAGGACATGTCACACAGAACTGTAAGCTTGTGCAGTGAGAACTTCAGAGAAATCCTTGTCAAATATCATACGCTAATAATTCCACAAAAGCTTTTATTTTGGGTCTTTTGCTCCAGAGCAGTTGCAGTTTCAGCTTTGCCTTCTGTATGTTTAACCAGCACATTCAATATGAAATGAATCCTCTACCTTTCCTTCTAAACACATACATAAAGGCAAACTGAAAGATAGGCTGCTTGAACTTCTTCCATTCATAGAATCATAGAATAGTTTGGATTGGAAGGGACTGTTACAGATCATTTATTTCTGTCCCCCTACAATGAGCAGGGACAATTTCTACTAGATCAGGTTGCTCTGAGCCCCATCCAAGCTGACCTTAAGTTTCCAGGGATAAGTTTCTTCTACCATCTCTCTGGACAACATGTTCAAGGGTTTCATCACCCTCCCTATAAATAATTTCTTCCTTATATCTACTCTAAATCTACCCTATTTTAGTTTAAAACCATTGCTCTACTATCACTACAGAATGCAGTAAAAACCCTGTATCCATCTTTTTATAAGCTTCCTGATAGTACTGAAAGGCCACAATAAAGTCTCTTCTGGAGCCTTCTCTTCTCCAGGCTAATCAACCCCAACTCTCTCAGCCTTTCTTCAAAGAAGAGGTGCTCCAGCCCTCTGATCACTTTTGTGATCAAAAGTTGAACATCAACTCAACGATCAAACTCAATTTACTGCATTCACCACGTGCAATCTTAGTTTTCAGCTATAAAGTCAATACAGTTGGTATCCAGCACTGGTTTCACAGGTATATGCTCTGCACTAAAAATACATATCCTTGCATACATTCATATATCCAGGTTTTCAGTACACTGGCCCAAATTTTGCCTTGAATTATATTTCACTGACTTAAACAGAATCTAATATGCACAGAGCAGAGAAAGCTAGATCCATCACTGGTGCATAGCCTACTTCCTTCTTATCCCTTTCATTCATTTTGCTCTCATTTTTGCCCCATTCTTAATGATTTAGGCAGGTTAAGAGTCAAATTGCTTAAAAACAGCTTGTACTTACTGAACCTCATTCACTATATGAACTACACGATGCAGCCGTATGATGTGAAAGAAGGATTATCTTAAGGTAGTTTAAAGAACTTATTTAAGTTCAAAAGATACGGGCACATTTCTTACTCATGTGCTCCTAAAACATCTTAAAACTTAGATGGAGCACACAACCTTCTATTCCCTTGTGAACAACTCTTACTCATGTAAACACCACATTGGTTTACTTCTCTTTCCACTTTGTGTCTGCTGTTTGCAAATTGGTCCTTATGGGTCTACAAATTCAAGGCAGTTATACCTTGAAATCAATTGGAATGCTGCCAGACCTATTATTTGCATGATTTTCTAGCTGCCAACTAACTGAATATACCAGGCATATAAAGCAACAGAATTTAGAAAGCCATCTGTAAGAGACAGAAAATGAGCTCCATTAGAAGAAAGCAATAGGTGCAACTGCAATTTCAAACCAGCAGTTCCCCCAGCTAAGAGCAGAACTGCTTAAATACACACAAAATACAAAGTGCATTCCTTCTCAGTACAGAGCTAATGAAATTTGCTCAGAACAATGAATACAATAGACTATGTCTCATAAAAACTACCATATTATTCCTAGTAATTAGCAAATTTAGTCGTTTTGCAGATTTGCATGCACAGGTGCAAGTTTCTTGAATTTGACACTGAGGGTTTCTTCTCTCATGAGTGATCTTTGGCTTCTGTTTTTCACCAGAAAGATACCCTCCTCTGCCACCTAGTGCTTTGAAGTGTATTTTATATCCACTGCCAGCTCTTGCTGGCATAGTGTGCTCAGCAGAATAAATGGGGACTGTGCAGAAACCTTTTTATTAAGATTTCCTTGCTAAATGGGAAATTAAAGAGAAACTTGTTTTTTCAGCCCCTATGGATATTGTAATTGACAGCTGTCAGAGATCACCTCTATCTTTGCAGATCTTAGCACAATACAAATCTGTTTAGCAACTTGCATCCTTGTATTTCAGGACACTACATCATCTTCCTAGTTCTTGCTAAAATGTTAAATAATATAATTTTAATATAGTAAAATCCCTACAGAAGGAAAACTTAACCAATGCAGTATGTATAAAATCATATGAAATTTTCAGACATTCTCAGAATGTTTTTCTCAAATTGCAGGTTTTGTTTCAGAGAGAAATTCCTCTGAGGCATGTAATTTTTGTTTCTAAATGGATTCTGCAGTACAACATTTGTTAACAAATAGATTGGGTTTTGTTAGTCTTAATTTATGTTGTTTTAAAAAGTGTATGTTTATATGTAAGCACTATTGCAATTTGTATTTCGAAACTACAAAAAAAACCCCAGGGCTTATTTCAAGTAATAGACTAAACTGTGTTTTAAAGGAATTCTGTAAATTTTTTTTGTTTTCTTTTTTTTTTCACCTAATGGAGCTTTGTATTGTCAGTTTTAATAAAATGAACCTATGAAAGTGAGCTTTCCTGTACTTCTCTTCTTTTGAAGGAAAAGTCATTTAAACTAAACTGTTCCTCACTGAAAAGTTTACTTCTCTCAAAATTAACTGGTACTATAACAATTGCATATATGAATCTTTGACAGTTTTTCTATTTCTTCCCTTTAGAGACCATGAACAGCAGACATTTTAATGACTGCTATTTACCCACATTACTCAGAAACCTTCTGAAACTGTGAAACATCATCAGGCATCTCCTCTTGCCTGGATTGCACAGTACTAACATAAGCAATATGGCAGGGAAATGAGTAATTACCTAACCATGACCTTGCAAGTGTCTTAAAATGTCCAGTGTTAACACAGCCTAACTTCACTCATGTTTTGTAAGAATTATGTTAAACATCTTCATTGCTTCACTGATAATTCAATAAATTGATACAATATCTGCCAATTATAGTTATTATTTCATTAGCAGAAACCACATCCTCTCATGTTTGGGGAATTTAAATTTTTAAAAAACAATACCTGTGTGCTTCTGAGAAATTAACCCATGACTCTCAGCATCCCAGACTAATATCACTTATTTCTCCACAGAACCTTTGTCAAAAATATATAAAAAGCATCTAAGATAGTAAGGTGTAATTGCTTCTACAATATGTGGACAAAGAAACACAAAACCTCCACCTGACTCTAAAATACATGCACACCTCTCCACCAGGATGATGCATCTGTCTTACTGCTTGACTAATCCCACCTCGAATACGTCAGTCTCATCCCACACAGCTCTGTCAAAAGTCAGCTTTCCATTCTGACTCCTGCTTGCCACCTTCTATTGGCTTCAGTTCTGAACAAGTGAAAAGCAGATAGCACTGGATTAAATACTGTTTGGACCAAACAAAAAGAACTTCCGCTGTTTGCTTGGATACCATCATATAGGTAGCATCAGTTTATACTCACAATCTTGCATTATTTCCTTATACTATGGAGGAAATGTTACATCTCTGCTAGCATCTGTTCCCATCAGTTATGTTTCAGAACATGGAATCCAGAGTGAGGGATGCACAAGTGAAGTGTTAAAGCACACATGAGCCCGCCCACCCCTTAAGCAGCCATAAATGGCTCATATGCAAATGAAGGCTACTCTGGAAAGTGTGACCCTGCATCCTCACTTTTGTATTCCTACTGCACACGTTGCCACTTTCTAACCCTGACCTGAGCCAAGTTACAGAGAAGTATCCACTGAAAACAAAACCCCAAAAAGCCAGGGATCTGTCTTCTGCCAGCACAGCTCCCCAAATTAGGCCAACACAGGAGTGGATACACCCAAGGACCAAGGAAACACAAGGGCAACCCAGCCAGTGTTAGAAACTGGCATGAGTTTTTTGGCTGCAAATAGGTATTAGAATGGCTGAACTGTAATATCAAACAGCACCCTTTGAAATCCCAACCTAAAACCGAAAACAGTCTTAATCTTAAACCAAATGGTGCTACAGTGTGGTTAAACTGAACACCAACAGCAAAGTGCTGACTCTAGAGCACCAGCGGACAGCAGAGGGCAGAGCTGCCCTCTCCCTGTGGAAGCCTCAGGACAGGAAGGCATCGCCTTTCCTCGTGGATTTCCAAGCACACACCGACCACCCAGACTACTCAATGCCAACAGCTGCGAACAGCCAGCTTTGAGCCCTGTCAGATTTACAGGTTTCCAGAGACACTATTTCAATCCATTACTTCACTGAAGAAATCAAGTGCACTTTGAAGGGAAAAAAAATTGCCCTTTAAAACACAAAGTTATTTTAAATACTGACAAGAACAAGAAACACTTATCCTTCAGTCAGGTACAGAAAAAGCAAAAAAGCTACATGGCAGTATTTTACGCAAAATTGGGAATATCACAGAGTATTTCCAAGAGTAGAACTGTGGAAAGATCCAGGCAGATACTGTTAAGAGCCACAGAAATAAACAAATAATCTATCGCCTTCTAACATCTCTTTTATCTAATCAACACTGATTTTGAGCTTTTTTTGTTTTTGTTTTTGTTTTTTTTTTTTTTACCTCCAAAAGAGCAGAACTCAAAAACAGAATGCAGGTTTCCCTGGGAAACTTAATGTATTTTATTTTACATCTCTGAATGTTTTTCCTTTCTTAAAAAAATGTTATTTGAAAAAACAGAACGTTAGCATACAGATTTTAAGTATACTGTATGTAGATGTCCAAACCCAAGGCAGATCCTGATTTCTCTTTGATTTTTGACTGCTGTGATGTATCACTGAAAAGCATTTCCTAATGCATGCTACAGAAACAACACATGACTGACCCACCATATGGCACGACACCAAATACAAACAGGCTTCCCAAAGTTCACAGGTTTTCTGTAACACCACTGGGTGAACAAAAGAAAGAAAACATTCTTGAAAACCATGATTTTTCCTGCTGCAGCAACTGTTTTGATTAGCTTTAGTTCAACAGCATCAATTTTGAACAAACCAAGATGGGCGCTTCCTGGCCCGTTCAATGATCCGCTTGCCTTCATCTTTTTCTGTGGGCTTCTCTCCATCATAAAGGACAACAGTCTCTACAGTTGGAGTATTAAATGGTCCTCCTTCCTTTTTCTGTATTTCCAGACGTATCAGACGAGTTTCTGCTTTGACCTTTTTATAGCAATAGCCGCAAAGGACATGTTTCTGTTTCAAGTTTCCACACTCAGGACAAACATCTATGTTTCTCTAAAAAAAGACAGTGGAAAACAGAAAAAATTTGTAACTTGAACAACAGCAACAAAAGGAACAGGGAACAATCACAAACTACTAAAAATGTTGAATGAAAGGCCAGAGAAATTCAATTGACTTTTCAAATTTATTCTGCTGTGTTGTTTTTCTGTTATGTATTGCTACATCAAAATACTTACTACTACTACTACTAAAAATAGCCTGTTCAGTCAATACCCATATCATTATGTCTACTGATGTTTGGAAGACTAAAAACCTATTGACACAATTACATGCACAAAAGGTGCAGACCTCTTCTATTAAGGCTAGTTGTTTAGCTACAATTCATATTTTGATTGTCCCTTTTATTTAACCTCAGACTGTCACACATGATGGCTGTGCCTGTTACAAAGTATTTTGAAGATTACAGTGTCATTTAAGCTTATGTATAAACAAACTCCAAAAAGCTTTTTCAGTGAGTATTAATCACGATGATACTCTAAAAGGATTGAGATGAAAAACAATTGGCTTAAGCCTCACTCCAACAGGATTCTCTATCAGCAAAATGACTTGCAGTTAATGAGGTGGCAAGCTTGTGGAAATTTGGATATTACCTTTACTTTTATAAGCTTATTGGGATTTCTTCTCCTGCAGCGGTTCACTTCTATGGTGCGTCTTTTCTTCGGTGCCGCCATCCACAAGATGCTGTCTAACAAGCTTGGTGCCTCATTACTCTCGCTTGGGTCATTTGGTGGTTGTGGAAGAAAAGCGGGAGCCTGGACAGCTAGCGCTGGTCCTGAAGGAAAACGAGAAGGTAATTCGTTACACCCAAACCCATTTTCCCCTGCGGACAAGGAAAGGGGGCGCCTCTGACACCCCCTGACAGCGAGGAGGTCAGAGCAGCAAGTGGCGCCTCCCGCCCCGCTCCCTCACTCTTCCCAGCCCTGCAGCCCGGATGCCGCCCTCTCCTTCAGCCAAGAGAAGAAAAAGCGACTGCCCACCCCAAGGAGGGTTCTGACCCCCGGAGAGACCCGGCAAGAGGCCGCGCTCCAGGCGGCCCCAGCAGCGCTGAAGGAGAGCGCGAATGCGCGGCAGAGGAGAGTGGAACACCACAAGCGCCGCCATTCCACCGCCCCACCCAGCCCCGCCCAGGCCTCAGGGGAGGGGAAGGCGGTCGCTCGCTCGAGGGTGCGTGGCTCCTGCCACTGAGCCCTCTGGGAAACCGAGTGCCCTGAGCGCTTGGCGGCTGAGCAGGGGCGGAGACCAGGACTTCAAGTCCCAGCATCCCTCCCGCCACGAGGAGCCTGGGGTAGGGCGGAGGAAGCTGGCGGACTTCAATTCCCATGCTTCACCGCGCTCACCCTGGCCAATCGGGTTCCCCGGCGGCCTGGCACCGCTTCCCGGCATGCCCCGCTCTTCTCCTCCTCCTTGCCAATCAGCGCGCTCGCTGTGTCCTCGTGTAGGAGCAGGAGGAGGGGTTGCGCCTGCGCGGAAGGGAGCGGAGGGGTTTGATCCAAGATGGCGGAGCGCGGCTACAGCTTCTCCCTCACTACCTTCAGGTACTCGGGGGAAGGGGGAGAGGGCTGCAGGCCGGGGCTCCCGGCGGGCAGGACGGCAGGCCAGGGGCAGTCCGGTGCACAGCCTACGCGAAGCGTTCTTCCGTCGGCGGGGCGGGACGGGGTGGGGACTTTGCAGAGTCATGGCGTCCCCTGGGTGTCCGCGGAGCTGGGCCTGCGAGTGCGGGGGGAAGGCGGTGGCGGGACCCGGGCAGGAGGGGCTAGCGTGGGGATCAGGTGGCTTGGCCTCCGCCTGAGGAGGGTGCTTGCCGCAGCTGCCAGGAGTCCTCGGGAGCTGAAGGGCTGCAGGCGCATCCGGGGAGTGAGGAGGGTGATGTGATGGGTCCCGAGTCCCACCTGATCTCCCAAGTGCAGTCGCTGTTTGCCTCTCCTCTCACAGTAGGTCACAGTTTATGTGGCGCCAAACGAAGGTCTCTCTTGTCACTGGTAGGGCTTTATAGCGAGACCTTGGTATAACGGTTTAGCAAATTTAGGGTCCCCATACCCACGCTTTTGGCTGGGTGATAATTGTGTAATTCTGAACTGACTGGAAATGCGTGATGATTGGGTATGTTGAGAGCTTGCTTCACAAGAAACTTTGCACATGTGGGAATGGAAGAATCCTGCAGATGAGTTGTAAATCGTTTGTTTCCCTTTCTGCTGCACTTTGCAGGCGGTGCTTTCCTTGCAGGTTGTGTTGTGCGCAGCCCAGATGTAGCATGATCGCATGTACAAAGTAACCTTTGTCACCTTTCTACGCAGTTTACTCGGTTTATAAATAACTACACTAGTTCATTATTGCTTGATTTGTTCTTCTAACTTCTCTAAGCACAGAGCTACACGGTTTTCAATTTTACTTCTGCATCTGCAGTGTCAAATACAGGACAGAGAATAGATCCCACTTGCAAGTTCATTTGTGCAATGAGTGATTGGATCAGTACTGATTCCTGGGGATCTGGAAAGGGCCTCTTGGTCATCCTCATTCTGGATGAGTTCCTCTGTCATCCTGACACCTGCTGCTCTGTTCTGTTGATTCTGTTTGTTACTGGAAGGACATGGATCACCAAAACAAAGTGCAGGAATACCTGAGGATGGAATGGGAACTGTTTCTGTCTCGTGCTGTTGACCTGGTTTTTTGCTTCTCAGTCAAAGCAAGTAGCTGTGTTGCTTCTACCTTTCAGCAGTGAATATAGGTGTCTTGAAGACTTCTGTAAGCCCCATGTGTAATGCCAGTTCAGTAGAAAGGCAGGAGAAGCTTTGAAGATTTTTCCCCAGGTGGCATACTTTTTAAAAATGCTATAAAGTTGTAGAACAGACTTGTCCTCCTTCAGCTTGCATCCCAGTGACTGCTCTCTATCTGAGACACATTGGTGTCCATCAGGGTTGCAGACAGGTCCTGTGTGACTATCGCAGTAGCACTGTGCAGCAGGGAGTTGTGTGCTGAACCAGTTCCCTTCTGTTAGATACTGTTGTGAATTTTCAGACTTGAGGTGTTTTTTAATTCCAACTAGAATATGCTGGTGCTAGGTGTAAAGAGGCTAAAAAGCAGGTTAGCATCAGATGGTTTTAGGAAACATTTGAGCATATCAGAATGTTTTGCTTACTGTTACGTTTTCCTTTACAGTCCTTCTGGAAAGCTTGTTCAGATTGAATATGCTTTGGCTGCAGTGGCTGCAGGAGCTCCATCTGTTGGGATTAAAGGTATATTCAGAAAATAACTACGCTAGTGAATGACTCAAGATTCTGAGTATCAATTGGGAGAATCAAAATGGGTTGGACTATTTCCTGTGTTGTCAGTTTGCTTCTATTACAGATTTTGATTTTCTTTCAGAGGATTTTCATGGTTTTAGTGAGTTTAGTATTTCATGGTTTTTTCTGCAACTCAGCATTTTTTTAGAAAGAAGGGAGGATAATGCTCCATGCTAAGTGAAGAAGGAAATCACTTGGGTGATTTTGAAGAAGCTCAGCTGGTAGAAGCAGACTTTTTTTTTTTTTTTTTTTTGTGTTCCTGTCTCAAGTAAACAACTCCAGCTGTGAGTTCATATATAAATTGCACAAAAACGTTAACAACTGCTCAGTTACTAATGTGCTTCAGAATCTTTAGAGTGGGATTATGGGAGCAGTGTGATTATTTAAAATGAGAAACAATGTGTTGGGTGGATGCATTTAAGTATGTATTTTATGTGATTGTAAACTTGAAGGGTTCTTTTTAGGTAGGAGCAAAATTTTTTACAGTTCAGTAAACCTGTTTTGTGTTTTGACTACTTTCCATAATTTCAGTTTAATATCTGAAAAAAATCCCAAAACCAAATTTTGTTCCTTTCCAGCTGCAAATGGAGTGGTGTTGGCAACGGAGAAGAAGCAGAAATCCATTCTTTATGATGAAAGGAGTGTCCACAAAGTGGAACCAATCACCAAACATATAGGTTTAGTGTACAGTGGTATGGGTCCAGACTACAGGTATTTAAAAATAATGCTTCGTTACCATTTAGATGCATTAGACAGCAGTTAGCTGGTTCTTTCTCAGTAACATTCTATTCCACTGTGTATGAAATTCAAAGCTTTTCTTAATATATTCAAATAACCTGTCTAAAGCATGACTAGGGAATGAACTGCAGTGTAATTCAACCTTAGATTCAGTTTAAGAATTTCAGAGATCACTTCGTTAATGAAGATAAACCAGCACAGTCTGTGTTTTCTTACCCTGGTGTTATGCCAGATGTATAACTCCTTAGCATAGTATTTATTGCAAGTTTTTAATTGTAGTTGTAACAACTAGTTGGGATTTCTTTGACATACTAATTTTGTCTTTGTTTTTAGAGTACTTGTGCACAGAGCTCGGAAACTGGCCCAGCAATATTACTTGGTTTACCACGAGCCCATTCCAACAGCTCAGCTAGTACAGAGAATTGCTTCTGTGATGCAGGAATACACGCAGTCTGGGTATGTCATTTTCAAGTTGCTTATAATGGGTATGTTGCTTAAATGTAAGGAATAATAACTACGAGATGATTTGATTTTTTGCATTTGAAAGACAGTTTTTCAATGGCAAATGTCCACAGAGAGTAGGCTGTCAGAAAGAGCAGTAGCTGGCAGTGGGTGAGATGGGGTCTTCCTGCAAACCAAAATGTCCAACAAGGCAGCATGCTGTTGGTTTTGTACTGCTGGCTGGCTTGGTCATTCCTGATCACTGCTCTGGGATGGTGGGAAGCTTTTAGGGGAGGGTTAACACATCCAAAATAAGTCGGTCATTGTTGGTTTACATTGAATACATTTTGCATATCAGCTGTGATAGTTTGCTTTAAGTTTGGTTTTTTTGTTTTTTTTTATATATGTAGTGGTGTTCGTCCCTTTGGTGTATCACTGCTAATATGTGGCTGGAATGAGGGGCGGCCCTATTTGTTTCAGTCAGATCCGTCTGTAAGTATCTTACGTTTATAAATTCTACTCCTAAAACTCTGTATGCACTCATGAAATGTTTTCTGTGATGAAAGGAAGAATCCAGAGGTAGAGCAAAAGATCCCTTAACATAATGTCAGAAGTCAGTAGGTGCTTGGAGGAAGCCTGGAACCTGCCTGTACATGTGCATGCATTGCTTGAGGTGTCCCTCAAGGCAGCCGCTGTTTTTGATGGAAATCACCTTCCCTTTTCACATCTTCCCATCTAGCTGGTAGTGTCAGTAACTGTGGCATTCTGCAGCAGCTACCAGAAAAAAAATTTTTGATTGCTTATGCTATTTAAATTACTGTTTCCTAATCTGAATGCAGTTTATGCCAAGACTTTTTGCTTCAAGAAAAGTAATGAAAATACTTCAGCATTTAATGGCAGTGGCTAATTGAAGTGAGGTTTTTTGCTGTGCTTGTGCTGCACTTCTGGGAAACTCCCCTTTGATGCATGTGAGAGTTGTAGCACTAGCTCAAACAAAACCCATGGTTGCTGTAGTGATTATTGATAAGCTTCAGAAAGTTGAGTTACTGCTTGATGCTTGAATGTAAAAAGCAAAGTGCAGATGCCTTGTGTAGGGCACCCTGATTGAAGCGTAGAACTGCTGACGGTCTTCATGCCAGAGGAGAGAGAAGTGGTGGCTAAATGTCCTATTAGTAGCCAAGATAAATCTGATGGCTGACTTGCAACAAGTTGTTTACACTATGTAATCTTAAAAAAGATGACAGTATGGAGTGAACCTCAGGAAAGATTGTACTATATTCATTCTCAAAGGCAAACATAGTATTTTTGTTTAGAGAATCCTAAATCAGAACTATGGTAATGACTTAATCGTTCAAAGTAGTGGGAGGATGAAAATAAGTAGGGCACTATACAAATGCTTTGTACATTTTCACAGCATATGTTTCACATAAAATTAGTCTAAATATGATCAAGAATAGTCTCCTGTGTTCTCAGAACATTCAGTGTTTGCATAATTGCTTCTATACTTTTTATGAAATAACTGAATATGTAATGTTTGACTTAAGTTACACAAAACAATTCAATAGATCATTGCTTTTACAGGGAGCTTACTTTGCGTGGAAAGCAACAGCAATGGGAAAAAATTATGTCAATGGGAAAACATTCCTTGAGAAAAGGTAATGTATTTGATACTTCTTGGAAATTATACTATCTGTTTTGTTCAGGTTCTGTGTAGAACAGCTAGATAAAAAATGCAGATTATCAGAACAAAGTTTTACTTAAGATATGATGCTTCCAGTTTACTTACATGTGAAGAGGAAATCTGCTTTATGTAAACTCCAGATTTTGTGTTTATGGAGGTTTATTTCAGTGCAGTAAACATTATATTGAATGGTTTGCAAAGGTACTGTTCTATAGTGTCAGCAGGAAAAGTAGTGAAATATTTTTTTTTTGCAAATAATAATTCTGACTGTTAATATCACAGTGCATACAAACTAAGCAAAAATTTGTATGAAGAACAGGAAGGTTTTAGTAGTGTTTGGGGTTTTAGAAACTCCGGGATTATTAGGATTTGCAAAGACCATTGTCCCATGCTGAAATACATGAACTTCTGTTTACAGATACAATGAAGATTTGGAGCTTGAAGATGCCATTCATACAGCTATCTTAACACTGAAGGTTAGCAAAATATTTAAGATACAAGTTGCTTCCTGTTACGACATCAAAGATGTGATGCATTGATCAGTATTTTCTTTAATAGGAGAGCTTCGAGGGGCAAATGACAGAAGACAACATTGAAGTTGGCATCTGCAATGAAGCTGGTTTTAGGAGGCTCACTCCAACTGAGGTTAAGGACTACTTGGCTGCAATAGCGTAGTAGAAACCAAGCAAGACAGTGTGACAAAACAATGTTTTAAGGGGGCTGTGGTTGGTTTTTTTTGTTTTTTAATAACTGAAGAATTCCCATTTGTAGAATTTTACTTGTTTTACAGGTGGTGGAAGAAATAAAAAACCAAAACAAACCCAGTATCTTCTATCTCTTCCTGTGCTTTAATAATTTAAATGTACTCACTGTTCTGTGCATTGTATGGAAACTTGTGCTCTGCATAAAGAAAGCACTGTCCTTTGGGTACCTGTTAACTGGTATAAATGTCGATGTTTTTTCCCCACTTCCCTCCACCCCATTAGAGGATAAGACAGCTGCCACTTGGGGTAGTTTTACTGAAGTATGTAGTTCAGAAGTGGTATTGGTTTTACTCCATATTGTTATGGAACAACATTGTGAATGGGTGGCAATGTGAATTTAGTACATTTGTTAGACAGTCTGAATGTCATCTTGTACCAGGTCACTTCAGTCCATGCTTTATAGGAATGTAAACTGTTTGAATTGGTAAAATAACGTGTGGTTTGATTATTATTAAATGGTGGCACCTTTTTTATTTGAGAACAAATAGAAGCGTGCCTTGAGAAGTGAGAATGCTGTCACTACTGCCATACATTTTGTGACAAAAAGCTTTAAGATGATGTGTTCTAACTTCCCTGTCAGAGTTCTTAGGCTGTCTCTCTGAGGGATGCTGTCATATTCCCCCCATCATAATTTCTGTGGCAATATTTAATTGCTCTATGCTTTGTGTGAAATGAGAAGGGTAAGTCTATACCATAGTCTAATGGTTTATTTATTGTCACTCATTCTGATGAGCTACTGAGCTGTTAGTTGTGCAGAATGGTTTTTACACTGTTTAGGAGTCCTAAAGCTCCTTGATACACGTTAAGCCCTACAGAGAATCAAAGTTCATGGCACTTGGTGTACTTTGGAATGAATATGCATAGTATTTTGAATTTGGGCTTTATATTTAGAGTATTAGACAATCTTAGTCGTGGCAGATAGACCTTGATACTACACTGTTCTGATGGGGAAGGTGATATAATTTGGAATGTGAAGGTTTTTTAAAGCTGCTTTATCCTATAATGAAATTGTTGCTATACTCAGATGATTGTATGTCCAGAATAGAAACTGAATTTTATCCAGTATTTAAAGGGCACCTTTAAACACCAGGGAACCATTAAAAATCCTTGGAATTTAAGGAGCGACATACTAGTGCAGATTACATGGTGGCTGTAGTTACTTTCAAAAAGTGCAATTAATTTCTTTAGTTATTTAATATTAGCTTCATTGTATTTTGTAAAAGAACTCACTATATAAAGGGGGGTGAAGGGAATAAAGTGGACAAATGCTGTTAATATCTGAGAAATGACAAATTGCAAGCTTGGATACTTTAATCATGAAGTATGACTGCTCCATTTATCTTGTTCCGAGTGCAGTCATCTGAAAGAAGAGACACTGATCACGTAAAGTAGGTAATGTGCTTGATTTGCATGTCATGGAAGATGATCTGCTTCAAGGGACTCGACAGTGTGAAACTTAAACCGTTTTTTTTTTTTTTTTTTAAACCAGTAGGATTGGGATCTGAGAAACACTGTACGCATACCATTTCATGAAGTTATGACTTCAAGTAGGTTTCAGTGTGATAGTGGTGCAGTTACCCCCTTACAGCTTGCTTTGGCTTACTGTTGCATTGCAGGATCTTGTGAAATCATCTGGACGAGACAATTACTGTAGGATTCAGCCATCAGTAGTAGGTGGAGAGAGGGTGAAGGCTCTCTGGTGCTGCAAGAGTATTGCTGCAGCATGGGAAAAGTTTGGGACACACAGATTAGGAGTAGGCTGCACCTCAGCACAAACGAGGGTGCTTGCTCACCTTTATTCCCAAACGGTTTAATAAGGCCTTGTGTAAGAAAACCTTAAGAATTTTTTTACCTGAACTTCACGGACCCAACATGCACTGAGTCACGGTTGCTTCTTCCCTGCTAAGGTTCAAGACAAGGTTAATTTGTCTCTGTTATTTCTGATCTAATCTACTATTTCTTCGTCATAAAGACTTTCCAGGACAATATACATATTTCTTCGAGGACAGCCGATTCCCGGAGTGCCGGCACGCTAGGCCGGGAGCGCAGGGCCGAGACGAGGCGGGTGGGGCGGCTGTCCCCGCCCGGCGGCCCCGGGGGTGGTGCTGGGCCGGGCCGGGCCGAGCCACGCCAGGCCACGCCGATCGGGGCCGCCTCCTGCTGCTGTCCGAGGCGAAGGCTGGTGCCGCCGAGTTGTGAGTATGGGCTGTGGGCGCCGGGGGAAGGCGGCGGGGAGGGAGCGGAGCCCGGGAGCGCCCGGAGAGGCGAAGCTGCCTCGGGCTTGTGGCGCACCGATAGTGACTAGGGGGGTAAGGACGGCAGAGGCTCACGCCCCGAAGCCGCCGCAGTCCCGGTGCCTGTCCTGCGGGGACGGTGGGTCGGGGGCGGGCGAGGCAACGCGGCGCGGCCGGGGCTCACCAGGGATCGCCGGTGCCGCCGAGAGGTGCCCGGGACAAGCTCCGAGGACACCCGGCTCTCAGCCAAGATGGCGCCGCGACCTCCCAGGCGCCGTTCCACGTAATCGCGGAGCGCGGTCAGGGCCGAGCCGGGCCGGGCCAGGCCAGGCCAGGCGGGGCCGGGGGCGAGAGAGGAAGCCATGCCCGCCGCTCCGCGCCGAGGAGAGATGCAGGAGCGGAGGGATGCAACGCGGCTGCTGAGGGGTGGCGGGCGAGGGGGCCGGCCCTGAGGGGCGGGATGAAATGGCGGGCGTGTCCCGCTTGTGTGCGGGTGGGTCTCCCCGCCCGAGCTGCCTGTGGCCGCCTTAGTAAGAGATACCCGGAGGCTCCTTCTGGCAGTCGGCATTTAAGTGGAAGATGTTGTTACCTGCACCCCCCCACACCTCATTTTAAGGCGTAGTTCTTTGTCTCAGGCCTTATGGCTGTTAGCAAAGCCACCTGGCAATTTTTGCGCTGAAAAAGTAGCTGGGTTTGTGGGCTCGTTTTCACCAGAAATCTTGAAATAATCTTCGTCTTGAAGCCTTGTTGAGTTTGCAGAAGCTGAAGCTGCTGTGGTGGGAGGTGTCAAAGTAGCAATTGTGGAGTTTTTACTCGTAAAAATAAATCTGTGGAAATGGTGAGGACTTTGGTGAAGGACTGATTTCACTGGCCCCTCTGACCCTGAAGAGGTCGTGTGGGAAGGTATTGGGCTTTTTTGTTTGAGAAAAAGGAGATTTTGATGGAGTTGAATATTGACTGGGCCAGTAGTAATTACTGCTGCTGGTATTTGAACTTGTCCTTTATGCAAGGGTGACCTCAACTGCTTGAAGCAAGGCTCCACAGTTGAGCTGTAGGACTCAGGCTGTATCCTGTCACTCATTTTCAGCTGGATCAGAATGTCTAGGTTTGGAAGGGACCATAAAGATCCAACCCCCCTGCATGGGCAGGGACACCTACCACTAGATCAGGTTTCTTAAAACCCCATCCAGCCTGGTCTCCAACACATCCAGGGAGGGAAAGTGTTTGAACCTGTGTTTGTCTTGCTCCTTGATACCAGTTTTCTTCAATATACAATTTAGGTAAGAATTATAGGAGCATTTATATATATATACACACTATATATATATAGTATATATATATACATATACTATTCATAGTGTTGAATCCTTCATTTTTCAAAGACAGCCCACACTGGTTAAGTAATCAATACATTCCTCAGGGAGACTTACTAAAGTAATATGGATGTGATGGAATAGACTAACCAGATACAACACATTAAATCTCCAGTAGTACTTAGAAAACAAAGATTTCTAGATCCTTCTGGCTCTAGAATTATGAAATGTAGTCTGTCATAATGCTGTGTAATGGTGAAACTTTGCCAGGAGGTTGTTCAGGGCACATACACTAAGGTGGAAGCTGTAGAGGACAGAGTTGTGTGCTACCCATAATCGTGAAATAGAATGGGCTTTCTCTGTGCTGTGTTAAAATACTTGCTTGGAGCCTGGCATTACATTTTATAGGTATTTCTGTAAGCACAGTGGGTAGCTTTTATTTTTTTAATGGCAACTGTGGTGAGAACAAGAGGTGAGATTTACTTATGGCATTAACAGGATTTCTAATTGTGCTCTGGGTGGCCTCTTTTGCAAATGGCCCGTGAGAGCAAAGATCTCTCTAAGTGACAGTGAAGGACTTGCATATAGGAGGAAGAACAAAAAACTTGTAAGGTATGTATGGAAACCTGAATGCTGCTTTTCTCCCTTGCTGAGGACTGAAATCTTCTGAGGCTGTAGATTGGATCCCCAGAGACAAAGGAAAGGAATTGAACTTGTCAGTGGGACTTTTGCTGGGGTTCCTGATGCTTGTGCTTTACACCATCGGTAGCAGTTGCACTAAATTCACCTCACAACCCCAGTGTATATTGTTGCAAAGACCTCTTTGGTTTTGGCTGTGTAATAACAATCTTTTTTGCTTTCACTTGATAGGAATAATGTTTCCAACATGTCTGTGCAGTCCCTGCTTTGTGAAAGAATTGCCATTGCCAAAGAATTGATCGAGAGAGCAGAAGCGCTTTCCAAATCCCAGAAAAGAAGAATAGAAGGTGGGGCAAAACTATGTGGCAAACTGAAAGCCGAGCTAAACTTCTTACACAAGGTGGAGGCAGGGAAGGTGGCCATTAAAGAATCCCATCTGCAGAGTACAAACCTTACCCATCTCCAAGCCATTATTCAGTCAGCAGAGAACCTGGAGGATGTTGTGAGTGTCCTCCACGTCTTTGCCTATGAGGACAGGTTTGGAGACAAACAGACACTGGTGGTAGATGTTGTTGCAAATGGAGGTCACACGTGGGTGAAGGCCATTGGGCGGAAGGCTGAGGCTCTGCATAACATCTGGCTGGGGAGAGGCCAATATGGTGACAAAAGCATTATTGAGCAGGCAGAGGACTTCCTGCAAGCCAGCCGTCAGCAGCCCGTGGAGTACAGCAATCCCCATATAATCTTTGCATTCTACAACAGCGTGTCCAGTCCTATGGCAGAGAGACTCAAGGAGATGGGAATATCTGTGCGAGGAGACATTGTGGCTGTGAACTCCCTGGCAGAGCCATCTACAGAAAACCAGCACCTTAGCACCAGTGAGTCAGATGAAGAAGGCCCTGAACTCCTGCAGGTGACCAGAGTGGACCGGGAAAACTTAGTGGCCAGCATTGCTTTTCCTACCCAGATCAAAGTAAATGTGTGCAATAGAGTTAACTTGGACATCACTACCTTAATTACCTATGTCTCTGCTCTGAGCTATGGTGGCTGCTACTTCGTCTTCAAAGAAAAAGTGCTTACAGAGCAAGCAGCTCAAGAAAGGAAGGAGAGAGTCCTGCCTCAGCTGGAGAAGTTCATGGAGGGGAAAGAGCTCTTTGCCTGTGAATCTGCTGTCAGAGATTTTCAGTCCATCTTGGAAACACTTGGAGGACCGGGGGAGAAAGAGAGAGCTGCATTGCTTGTTAAAAGAATTAATGTGGTGCCAGATCAGCCATCTGACCGTGCCTTAGGACTTGTGGCTAGTTCAAAAATTAACAGCCGTTCTCTAACCATTTTTGGGACCGGAGACACTTTAAAAGCCATCACCATGACTGCAAATAGTGGGTTTGTGAGGGCAGCAGCTAACCAAGGTGTCAAGTTTAGTGTTTTTGTCCACCAGCCACGAGCATTAACAGAAAGCAAAGAATCTGTTGCCACACCTTTACCAAAGAGCTGCCCACCTGACAATGGGCTATAAGTCATTAAATGAGTTAGTGATTGAAATACTGCAGGTGCTGCAATGAAGGCATTTGGAGAAATAAGTCATCACAATACATTTTTGGGTGTGTATCAGTGAAAGCAGTAACTGTAGCAGTGGAAAGATTCCTCAAAGGATTTGTAGTATCTTTATTCAATTCCTGCTTTTTTTTGTTCAACTGACCATTAATTTATTCACTAAGGTAATAAGATTTCAGTGAAAAATTTTAACTGGCTTACAGTATAATAAATGTATCCATCCCTATTAAAATTTGAGTGAAAGCACAGTTACTATTGTGCCTTGTCATTTTTGTCCACTTCAGACAGATTAAATTCAGCACCCTTAAATTGACTTCAGACATGACTTGTGTGGAACTTAAATCTTTCTTTCCCCTATTCTATTCAACTGAATTCTTAGTTGATTTAGAAATACCTTGTTCAGAGACCTATGCCTTTTTTGAGCGTATGCTGTTTCCTGAAGGTGTGAGTATTAGCCGCGAATAGAAACCAACATAAGTCTTCCTTTTTCTGAAAGGAGCCTCTGTCTGTGTGCCATGTTAGACTGAATTGGGCAACATCTTTAAATTTCCCAGAAAATAAGTCGACATTGGAGTTGACAACAATATGTTGTGACTCTTGGACCAAACTGTACAGCCAGTGGCAGCAGATCAAAGAGGCAAATCTGCTTTGCTTTTCTCTTACTCTTTTCTGCATGCAGAACCCAGCTTCAGTCTGTGTTTGACAGAGTCTTCCTAAACTGATCCGGCACCCAGGCAGTTTTTGATGCTAGAATGTTCTTTGCTGAGGGCTCATGGTGAACCTGAATGTGGCTCTTTTACTTGGGGGTTATCTGAAACAAAGCTTCAGAGTTCCTTCAGTGTTGGCATGCTGGAGGGAGTATATTGTTAATTGCTAGTTTGCCTATGGCAGAGAGAAATTTTTTTTTAGTGATGTTGTAATTATTGGTTTTACTCACAGTGTAGAATAAACAGGTTTTGTTGGTTTTTTTTTTTTCAGGAGAGGGTTGCTGTTTTAAAGTCTTCCTAATGTTTTTCTTCATTTTCTGTTTGGTGTTAATTTGCATCAAATTCCTAGTGGAAATTTTTTGCAATGTCAGAGTGAACCTTTTTGGCCCCAAGCTATGCATTTTATCAGGTCAGTGAAAGAGATATCCACTAAATATTTTATAGGCTGTTGTTGAACAAGATAACACTATCATGCAGCATACAGTTCAGACAACATTCCCTTGCCTCTTGCCACTCCCCTCTGAATTTCTTCCTACAGTACAAAGTAGCTTCAGTGCTGCCCCTAGCCATAGTCTCTCCCTGTTTTTGTCTGGTATACTCTAGCAGTGGTGTAAAGCCACTGGCATGCTGAAAATTACACTTTGCATCCCTCTTCCAGCTGAATAAGCTTAAACTAAGGAGCAAAAGCATACTCGTTGGTTCAACTCCTGCTCTGCTCTGGTCTTACTCTGCATGTGCAGTACACAGGAGTTGTCAGCAGTATCCACATACTGCATATCTTTACATGTAACTTTTATTAAGAGTGCAGGGAGCTGTCTGCTTTTCACCCACTCTTTGTTTCTGGTCACTGAGGTAGTTTGTGGGGTCTAGTGAAGATGGGTGGAACTGGATTTTGGGTTGTGCTGCTTCAGCATCCAGTCTTCTGCCTGCCAGTTTCACAGACCTCCCTCAGTGAGTTGTTCTAACAAAACGTCTGGTCTGTTCCTACAGTATAATTCTGCATAGTGAAACCTCATGGAACGATACATGGAATTGTTCAGGTTGGAAAAGACCTGTAAGATCGTCCAGTCCAACCTTTAACATACTTCTGCCAGCCCACTGATAAACCATGTCTCTAAGGACTATAGATACAAGATTTTTAAACACATTCAGGGTGGTGATTCTACCACTTTCCTGGGCAGCCCATTGCAGTGCTTAATAACCCTTTCTGTAAAGGATTTTTTTCTAATGCCCGATCTAAGTCTCTGGTGCAACTTGCAGCCATTTCCCTTGTCCAGTTGCTAGTTACTACTGAAAAGAGACTACCTTGACCTTAGCTACAACAACTTTTCAGGTAGTTGTAGAGAGCAATAAGGTCTCTCCTTAGTCTCCTCTTTTACAGACTAAACAACTCCAGTTCCCTCAGCTGTTCCTCCTAGGACTTGTGCTCTTGACCCTTCACCATTTTCCATGCCCTTCTCTGGACATGCTCTAGCACCCCATTGTCCTGCTGGTAGTGAGGAGCCTAAAACTGAACACAGAATTTGAGGTGTGGCCTCAGCAGTGCTGAATACAGGGGGATGATCACTTTCCCAGTCCTGCTGGCCACTGTGTCAGAGGCCAGGATGTCATTCCCTGCCTTTGCCTCCTGGGCACACTGCTGAGTCAAATTCAGCTGACTGTTGATCAAGACTCACAGGTCCCCTTTCTGCTGGGCAGCTTTCCAGCTACTCTTTCCCAAGCCTGTAGGGTTGTTGTGGCCCAAGTGGAGGATTGGACACCTGTTCTTGATGAAGCTCATGCAGTTACCCTCAATCCATCAACCCAGTCTGTCTAGGTTCCTCTGTAGAGCTTTTCTGCCACCAGGTAGATGGACACTCCTGCCTAGCTTGGTGTCCTCTGCAAACTTACTGAGTGTGCACTCAATCCTCTTGTTGAGATAATTGATAGTATTTTACGTGAGCAGCCCCAGTACTGAGCCCTGGGGAAATTATTCTCTGTGTCCATTAATTTTCCTGTAAGCTCTTCTGAAAGGAAAGGGACCAACACAGTGAAAGAATATAAATAATATATTGGCTGTGATGCAGAAGTGCAAGTGTGTCTTAATAATTAGTAATGCAAGCTTCACCATACAGGAGGGTAGGGAGATAATGCTTTATCATGGAGAGAGGATTTACTAGAGCACAACTGCAGCTGTTCCTGAGATGTTACAGTGCTATAAACAGCTGGAAGGAAAGGTGCTTTTCACTTCTGCCATGAGAGCTCTTACTCTGGACACCTGTGTGATGCCTTCCCCCCCCCAGCAGGTGGGGGACTAAAGGAGGGAGAGGCCACCTGGGGAAAATGAGAACTGTCTGTCTCAAAACTGTGTTTCTCTTTTGTATCAGAAGTCCTGCAAGAAGGTGCTAGAAACCTCCTAGTGAATAATTCATGAACAAGCAGCCTGGGAGGATGGGGTTGTTTTGGTTGCAACACTTCAGTTTTTAAAGCTGAGCTGCAAGCAGACATATTACTTTTTATCACTGATTAATCTGTTTTACAATCCTACAGCTATACTTAAAGCTAACTGCATGGTAAATGCACTTATGTATGATAATTTATTATGGTCCCTTAAAACTTTAAGAACTAATCCTTGGTGGCTTTTTAAGAACTAATCCTTTGTGTTGTTAAATTTTTAATTTGCTTACTGCAGTTCTACCCTGGTGAGTGGTTTGAATGAGTAAAGGGGTGAGAGCTGCTTCATTCCACTCCTTGCTGTGGCTCTAAGAAATGGGTTTACAGAATTTTCCTCGTTCCCTGCAGTCCTCTAAAGATACCCTCTAACCTTTCTGTTGCCTAGATTAGAATTGGGCGAGCTCTGTTTGCTATATTTTGTCACTCCTGCTGCAGAACTAGCTGATTTCTAGCACTGGTTTTGTGTAAACTTTAAATGCAGCTGTTTAAAAGCCTCTGTATTTGAAGCCACCATGTGGTGATTTTCTTCATTACCAGTAATTTTTTCCCAAGATAGTATTTTTTACTAAATCAATTTTCATACTCTTAGCAGTTTCTTCCAATAATATAAGCAATATTTTAGGAATACAAAAATTCTCAGAATTACTGTGCCAATAATATGAGCAATATTTTAGGACCACAAAACTCTCAAGTATTTTTGTGCCACTATGCAGCTTGAGTTTTTTTTATTCTTATGTTGTGTCTCCCTGCTGCATAGTGCTATGAAAAGCTCAAAATGTTGAGGTTCTGCTACTTATCTGTTTATTTATTAAAAGCTATTTTCACCCTCAGTGATTTTCTGGCTTATTGGTCAAACAGAAGTGCATTGCTGGAACTGCTTTATAAGATGAAACCTGAAACTGAGTACAGGCTTGGAACCAAAATTTGTTCTGATTGTAATTTTTAATGGCTTTTTTATTGTCTCCTGAGATATTTGGCATCTATATATATAAACCATTGTTCTGGTTTGGTGCATTTAAATAGCTCCTACTTAAATTTACAAATAGGGTATGAGACTTTTTACAAATGGGGGTTGTACTTCCCTTATTTCTGAATTTTAAAATGAGTAATTATAAGATACCAAATTATGTTTGAAATTAACTTAAAGAAAAAAAAAACCCAAGACTGCTTATCCTGTCTTCCAGTATTACACAACTGCTTTGTCTGCATTGCAGCAAGCACTTCAGAATACAGAGACATTTCACTTGCTGCAATAAATTTTGTTTAGTTATTTTTTCATTAGCTTTTCCAGCATTAAGTTACTTGGCAAAGATGGGCTGCTAAAGTGGCTGCTAAACCTTGTTCTTCTGGTGTTTTTAATTTATTTTACATTATCTCTGTAAGGTTCCACAGTTTCTGAGGAGGGCTAGCATCTCTGTTCTGTGCAGCACCCAGCCTGCTTTCTTTGGTCCAACAGTTAAGACTACCAAACAAGGACTGCTGTGATTGGTGCCAGATTTATGCCAGTGGAAAGCACTTGAACATTATATGAAAAATAAAAAGGTAAATTAAGTTTCTAATTTGTTTGTAATTTGTCTTCTATAGTTACGTCAAAACCAACTTAATTCTGAACACAAGTTTGCATGTTCTTTACTTACTCCTGTTCTGGGTGACAAAATTCACAGATATATGACTTTTCATTGTACCTGGAAGCCATGAAAACACTCAGAGACAGTTTTGTGTATTGCAGACACAATTTTGTAGAAGCATTTTTCTTTGGCAGGTTCATGGGGGAAATAATGCTTTGTGTTCCAAACTGTCCCACTCCTTTGGTGGTGCCTTCAGTAGACTTAAAGCAGTCTATGGAGGTCTTCTGACTGAGCCTGTCTGAAAATTCTTTCACAACCCTGTTTGTAGTTCCTGAAAACTGAACGTAGGCTTAACTAATGAAACAAGAGAACATAAGCATCAGTTGTTTGAAACAAGTTTTGAGAGGAGACCTAGAAAAAAATACCCGAAATACTTTTTATTAAAGAGGAGGAAGGAAAGGATTTATAATAATAACTAAACATGTAGTTGCAATGATATTCTTTATTTCAGGTTAATAAACAAGCAAAACAGCACAGTTCACGTGTTACCTAATTAAGCTGGTGAAAGAGGCAACAAGTAGATGATGCTCTTGAACTGAAGGCTATGGGTACAGTTTTCCTGCAAGCAGTGGTTGTAGGAGCTGCTTCACCATCCAGCTTGCTGCAGACACCATGTGTGTGTTCTGTGGTGCAATCAACTCTCTAGGTGTATGTAGCTGTTGCTTTTCCATCAATATTTAATGTTGCACTTTATTCTAGAGGGCAAACAAATAGAGTGAATGTAAAAATTCTACACTCAGTGACAGAACTGCTTGGAGTTGCAACTTTAGGGATCTGCAAATTTGTTGAACACCATGGAAATTAAGATTGTCCTACATAAACAGTTGTAAAGAAAAAGCAAAAAACCCACAAACCCACAACACGTCCTCAAGCTTTCATAGTTTGGAAGATAATTCTGTACATTTGAAAGATCCTTACGTATAGTGTCTTACAGAAGATATTACTCTCAAAAAACAAAAAACAAAAAAACAAAAAAAAACAAAAAAAAACAAAAACAAAAAAAAACCCCACAAAAAAAAAAAAAAAAAAGAAAAAACCCCAAACAACCAAACAAAAAAGCCCAACAGAAAAACCCTTAAAAAAAAAAACAACACAAAAAGACCCCAATAAAACAACAAAGCAACAAATGCAACAACAGCATAAAAACAACCTACAATCCCCAAAATGGAGGTGGCTAGTCTCTGGCATGCCAGATACCCTATCAGAAGCAGGCTACAAGGAAAAGCACTATTTTTTATATCTTTCCTCATTAGTGCAGGAAAGCAGAAGCACTGGAGTAGCATAATCAAGACAACAAAGACAAAATGGGTCTTACTGGATATTTCAGTGGTTGACACCTGGGCAGGTTCTTTGGTTGGCTCTGTACTTGGCTTAGGGGTAGATTCAGTAGGCTTAGGGGTAGATTCAGTACTTGGCTCCCCGCTCAGCTCCCATATGGAGTGTTCACCTTCTTGCACTCCAGTGTTCCCGACTTGCTCCGTGCCTTCCTCCTTGTCTGGGTCTCTGCTGTAATCCAGGGGGAGCTCTGTGCTTGGCTGCACACTGGGATCTCTGCTTTGCTCCACGCTGGTTGCCCCAAGCACAGTGGTAACAGGAGTACCTACCAATAAAACGAAAGTTTACATGGGTGAGGAATATAGTTTGAAAAGCCAAGTTACTTCTTGAAGTATCTAAACATACAAAATTGCTTTTGTGGATCAGATAGCCCAGTAGGAGTTTGAGGAAGGAACAATAAGTATATCTTGAAATAAGTACACTCCGAAACATTAGTTTTATTTCAGGTTGACAAAGATTGATTTGCCAATATGTTTTTGACTGACCTTGTGCCTTTAGCAGATCGACCAGAATCAGAGCCAGCAGTGCTGAAAGGGTTGTCATCTTTTTCAGCATGGTTACCTAAATGCCACACTAAACACCAGTGTCTGGAGAGAAACTTGGGAGTATGTAGCAGACAGAAACCCCTGGGTATTTAAAGGCTCTAAAGCTTTGGCATCTTCCTGAAAATAGTAGGTTGCAAAAACAGCATTCAAATTACATTCTCAGAATGAATTTAGGACCTGTCAGGGACTGCAATCAGTCAGTTCCTGCCCTTTGCTACGCGGAGTGAGATAACCTTTAGCACAAGCAGTTAAGGACATTGGGGGCTGAGAGGTGGCCGCAGACTGCGGTGTCACAGATAGTGGTGTCACTGCTTGCCCCTGGCAGTGCTGGTTTCTCAGGGCAATTGATCCTGTTGGGTTTGAATGAGGATCTTCCAAGATCCTTTGATACAACACTTGACAAATTGAATGTGCCTCACGGTAACAGGTGAAAGGTGAGCTGTGACTAAAAAATGTGCATCTGGCTGGTGTGTTACATAGAAACATTAGCAGTGTGAAAGAACTGTTGATGTTTTGGCCAAGGCTTCCTTTTACATTGTTGAAAACTTTTGTGTTTGTGCATGTATATACCTAGGCTCTGGTATCCTGGGCAGTATCTCACTCCCAAAGTGATGCACTTGAAAGGTTTGAACAGAATGAGACAAATCTCCAGAGAGGAGCCTGTGCCTTTGTGTAGTTTAATTAGCAAAGCACAATTATTGTTCCAAGAGCCATTTCTGAGGCAGAAAATATCCTCTGTTTGCATAAATGTGGTTCCCCATGACCTTCCTCACCACTACTCACTATTAACCAGGGAAGTGGACCATGGCAAGACACTAGGAGGTTGTGGCAAATGTAACTAAGTTAGTTATGTTTTTGTGTTGCTGCATAAGCATTGGACCTCAAGTCCCTGTGTTCAGTTACCTGTGATGCACATAGAGAGCTCTAGGCCTGGTTCAGTATATTACTTTCATGTGACTGAATGGACTAATTGCTATAAGTAGCAATTCTATGATATATAGCAGAATTAGGTTAATGTCAAGTCAATGTAAAGGAATTCAGAATCTGTCTCTCTAAGATACCCCTCCCCCCTTTCCTGTTTCCCTGATTTCACTTGTTTAATATTTCATCAACTTAGTTTTTCAGCACAGTGGTTCTTTCAAGTTGCTTCTACCTCTAGGGTTTGCCTGAGGCATTATTCTTCTAATCAAGCTTTTTATGGTGTAACAGAAGGATTTTATTTTTTTCTTGAAGTGAAAAAGAAAAGCTGATGCCCGTGAACACCTACAGATACATGGCTGCTGCAGTAGATTTCTCCTTTGTTACTGGTTCCAGGTAAAGGTTGATATGTAACATTATCTTTTTTTTCAAAGATGAATGGAAGAATTTGCTGCTGATTCACCTATAAGAGATAATAGCGTGATGCACAGGTCAGAAATCTGCAGATAACAATCTGCAATGAGCAGAACTAAGAACTCCTGGCTTTATTCATGAAAATGTTTTTCTAACACACCGTTGTTTTCATGAGGTGGTGGACCTGCTATTTGTGAAGGAAGAACAAAAAAATATGCCACTGATCCTATAACTTCTGCTGAGTTATTACTGTGCAAGTGAAGAGGAATTACTTTACTCCTTCTGTGGATCTTAAATTTATTTCTAAAGTACTCATCTTCCCTTCTCACCAGACTAACTGATCAGAGTTGGCGATCTTGCTTTTTCCAGATCTCTTCTGCTTGTTTCGCTGTTACAGTTTCTAACAACTTGGAAGCAGTGAATTTAAGCATTTTAATGCAGGGATGAAGGTTAGTTGTTTTTCTGGAGACAAAGTTAGATAAACTGTTTTTTCTCTACTGCCAGTCATAGTGCAAAGAGTTGTTAAGAAGAAACCTCAAAAAATAGTAATCAAGGAATAAGTTTGGAGTTCTTACTATTTGGCATTTTTGTAGGTTTGTTTTCTTTTTTTTTTTCTTTTTTCCTTTTAGTACAAAGCCCATCACAATTCAACATTTTCAGTGATCTGAAAGTAAATGCAGTTAACCTTTTTGAAAGAAATAAATGAGATGAGATTACTGAATAATAAATAATTTTGAGGAAAGAGGCACTTATTTTATTTATTGCATTTAGTAACTTTTTTTTTCAATAGCCCCCAGCAAACTAGTTAAGCTACATGTACAGGATAAAGTAATAAAAGCCATATTTAAGCAATGGAAGCTGTGTCCTTTCTCCAGCAGTTTCCTTCCCACTGTCCAAATATTAACATTCATTATAGAATATTACCAAGTTAGAGAGGTTGAAGAAATAAATCATAAATATTTATTGTTGGAAAAAAATCCCTCCTTATGAAAAGGAGAGAAACTTTTGGATGCCAAACCTGTTTATTTAATCAACAAGAAGTATACATGAGTGTCTTATGGTTCAGTTTTGTAGGGGAAAAAAATATGCTATGGCCCGAACCTGTTATTGATGGCACATACAGAGGCATAACCAGAGACTGTGGTTTGATGCTGAAACAAAACTAATGATTTAGTTACTAATCACTGTACTTACTATGAGGGAACTAAATGGTATTTAAAAACTGGCAGATTAAAAAACACCCTAGGTATGATTATTCAGTGGTTAATCTTAACCTTGTGCTCTCTTGAGTCTCAGTTGTCCAAATTATGCATTGATATTGGACTTCTAAGGAGACACAAATACGACTTTAATACTATGGTGTGGATCACCACCTTCAACTCTGTGGTGGTGGAAGATGTTTGGTCTCACTATTAAAATGTAGAAAAGTGATAGTATACTAGGCACATTTGAACAAAGTGTTGATACACTATGTTTGGTTCATTTGCAGGCAGAAGAGGCACACTTCTGTGCCTGCTCAATGACTGGAGGTGAAAACTTCCTGTGCATTTGCAAGATACAGTGCAAGTATTCCAAAGGTGTGTGCTGTGCAGGCTGGCACAGTTCTAAGAGGTTTTGACAGCAAGTAATGGTGACTGCAGCAACCTGTGATGCTTTACCCGCTCACCTCCAAATTGAGAAATGTAGTGCAGGGTATTTGTTAAAAGGGGTTTCATGTACTTAGAATATTGTGCGTAAATGACACTAAAATCATTTTTAACCTTACTTATATTCTTTCGCAGCTGATGTTTTTTATGCTTTTTTTTACCTGAAAACAAGCCGCTTGCATGAAATGAAGCTCAGTTTGATTAGAACAGGGAATGTAATTTGTCAGATGGTGGAGGAGCTGGTTGTCAGATTTTTACACAAGCTCAACAGAAGTCTGCACATGAAAGCAAAATTGAGGGTAACTAAACACATGGAAGCAATATGCAGTCCGAGATCCTCAGATAAAAACATAGGATCAGAGGATAGTTCAGCTTGGAAGGGATCTCTAGTCCAATATCCTGCTAAAATCTCCAGCTCACCAGCTCACTAAGAGCATTAGTCAGCTCCAAGGACAGAACCTGCACAACATCTCTGGGCAACTTGCTCCGGTGCTTGACAGTCCTCATAGAGAAAATGTGTTTCCTTATATTCAGTCTGAACTTGCTTTGTTGCAGCTTATGCCTGTTGTCTCCCTCTTAGTGGGTTCCACTGTCAAGGTTGCTTTTGATAACCTTCATAAATAATTGGAATGTGAGATGAGTGTTAGAATCATAGAATGCTAGAATGGCTAGGGTTGGAATGGCTATTACTTGGAGGCTGACATATGTTTATGTGAATACAATATAAAGGTTTCTTCTAAATTCTTACTTTTCTTGGGTTATAAGCTTATGGCCACCTTTGCACACAAGGTACTAGGCTAGGTGGATCCTTGGTCAGATTGGGTTGTATTAAATGTATTGACTAAGGATCCTTTGTTGGACTAGTGCAGGAGGGAAAGATGTTTATCCTCATCTGAGTGTGCGAAACAGCTGTGGAGCACTTGAACCCAAATGTAACTGGCTATTTTCATTGCTGTTTGAACAATAAGGAAATTTTTATATTAATGTGTTTTGTTGCATTTTTGTTTGTTTGCTTGTTTGTTTCTAAGATGTTGCAAAAGACTTTTTAGGCAAAATAATTTTTAGTTTTGCAATCTTACCAAAGGAGGTCATTTGAGAAATTTTTTCATTTATACAAGTAGACTCAGTGCTACAAAACCTGTGAGATTAGGTTGCACAACACAAGACAGAAACTATTCTTTTAAAAACAAGCTTTTTTTTGTTTTGTTAGCTGCAAGGACCAGATTTTCTGGAAAGGTGAAAAATGCTAAGACTGTTTCATTCTTTTCTTGTGAGCTGAGGGTTGCAAGTGGCCTGGGGGATTTTGTGTCAGATATAACTATTTATGTTTTGGGAAAAGGATCTGTGCTTGTGCTCCTTCAGGTATTTTATTTGTATTTTCCAAAGAGTTTTCTTCCTTTTCATGGAGATTATCTGGGGAGAAAAGAAAAGTCAAGGATTCTGTTTCTTCAGAGTTAAATTCCACAGGAAGAAAAGTGTTACGGATTAGACTTAGGGCTTAATGTCCATAAAGCTTCCTGAAGCTAAGTTTTTGTTTGGTTTGTCAATAAGACAAATCTTAGCCTTTTCTGGAGAATTTAGAAAAAAATATGGAGTCAGGATCTTTTGCATATAGATTAAGATAGGCTGAGTTACGTATTAGAAGCTTTAAATATAACTACTTGAAATATGTTTCATGATTCAGGCCAGGCTTTTCAACAGTACTTTGGACTCAGCTCCTGTTTCTCACAGAAGACCAGTTTAATTTATAAAGACAAATAATTTTTTATCACTTCACAGCTGGGTATACTGAGGAACAGAAAAGATTACAAGATTCAATGATTGATAAACTGCTACCTCTCAGGGATGTCTCAAAATAAAGTATCTCATTTTTTTCCAGAGATGGCTAAGGGAACCATGAAAAGGAGGTGAAGGAGTTCATGAGAGAAAATTATTATGGAAAGTTCAGATACCTGTGATACATCAGAAGGAACTGGTGTTTTGGGTGTGTGTGTTTTTTTAGGACATTTCTACAGTTTCAGGTAGGATGACTTTGTAATGGTAAAGTTGAAACAGGTCCTGCTGTCCTCATTTGAGTCCTGTGCAAAGCTGAGGTCCACTTTCATCACAGGGAAGGTAAAGAAGCTGTGTAGCTTGGTGATAAGCCCACCAAGAGCCCTTCTTTCCATCTGTCATTAATGACTTGTTTGAGAAAGCCCAATCTCATGTTTGTTTCTGATCACTGTAGGTGTTACTTGGGTTGTCTCATTCTCTCCAACAGCATTAAGTGCTTTTGGAATTTTGTTACATATTTTGCCTTATTAAAACCTGATGACAGTGATGCCCACAAGTTAATGATAGGAAAAATTAATTAAATTATTAAGAAATTAACTCGTGATTTATGGCCAATAGCAAGGTGGAGAGCTGTTCTTTCCAGTAAAGCTGTTGGAGCCCACCTATTTCAAGTGTCTTAATTTTTAAACACATTTCAGATCTAGCTTTGATGTTTGACTGGCTAAATCAAGCTAGAGGTTCACTGTGTTAGGAGAATATCCAGCTGCTCAGGTAAGGCAGCTTTAAGCCACTTTGTAGTGCAGAGAAGAATGATCTGATTTTATTTTCCTTAAATGGCCATGTCCTAGGAGTTCATGCAACTTTCAAAAAGAATTATGTGCTAGATATTTAACAGTCAGGTACTACAGCACCTATTAATTAAGTAATGTAACCTAGTGTAATGTTATTACATGAATGTAATGAAAATACTACAGATAAAGGAGGCTACTCCTCTAAAGCTCTAAGGACAGAGAAGATTGTTTATACCTTGTTTTTTCTGCTCAGTCTGTCAGTTTATAAGCACATACTAAGTTAGAAGCAGTATGAAGCTGTGTAGTCTTTGATTCATCTGTAGAAAGCTTTCACATTGCTTAAGCACTTCACTTTAACTCCTTGTTCAGTGTAGCAGATGAAGGAGTGAAGAAGAGTAAAAGACGAGGCACATGATTCTTTAATTCTCCTGACCTTTATTGGAGGAAACATAATTTTGGCTGTGTAAATTTGGATGTAAATTTGGGTTCTTACATCTAATCTGCTATAAAATCCTTTACAGAAGCTCCTATTTAATTCTGAGAGATGTAATTTGATATAATTTAAACTGGCTTGGGTTGTGACTACTGTTTGGTTGAACCTGGGTAACATCATTAAAGATCATTCAATCATCTTAACTAAAAACCAGAGATGCCACTCAAAAAAACAGTCTTGGTTCCCTCTCCACTTCTGTTCTGTGCCCCTGTGCTTTCTTTTCTGTTACCGAGGGAGCTTTATGCCTCCTGGGGAGATGATTCAACTTACTGATGTGGCAGAAAACCTTCTTTCCTCCCAGACTGAAGGATTAAAGCACCTCAGCAGAGGTAAGATGAGCACTGGAGCTGTTGAAGGGAAACAGCTCCCTACATGTGTAGTAGCACATGATCATAAAGTGAGTAAAATCAGTAGCAGTGAGCTACTTGGTGACCTCAGCTATCTCATCTGTATTGCTCTATGTCACACTGAAAAGATATAAATTGAAATGGTGGGTTGTACTTACTTTTATTTGTCTAAGAGAAATTGACAATAATTAGTCCAAATGGAGGAAAGTGGTGGTTTTAGGTCAGACACAGTAATGCTGTCTCAGAAGAGCCCCTATGGAGATTCTGGCACTACAAGGCTTGACAACACCAGACAGAGCTGTGGATTGCAGAGTTACAGCTCTGAAGTGCACTCAGGACTTCCCCCTAAGTCTCATTATTTTAATGGGAACTCTTATGCCCCCCCAGTCTTGTCCTTAGGTACTGACAGTGCCAAGGACTCGCAGTTGAGAGAAGACAGGAATGTACAAGCCAACAAAGCAGATGTGCAGGATGCAGGGGTATTCTGCTGGGGAAAAGAAAACAAATGGGATTAGTTGATGCATCAATTTGGTAGTGTTTTGAGTAGGAGATGCAGGCATGGGTATTTTTCCTGCTTTTATCAACAATGTCCATGCTCTATTTTGTATTCTTCCATGTTCTCTCCTGTCCCAATAGCATCTTGTCCTTTCTACCTTTCCTTTTTGTGTCTCCTTCTTCTGTGACTATTTTCTAAATGTGTGTTTGTCATTATTTTGTGACAACTTTAATCTCCCTTCCAGACAGTCATCTGAAAGATGTCAGGAGGGAAGGAGCTCACCTGAACTTTGCCAGGATGGGGTGGATAGTATTTTCTTATCTGTAAAACTTCAGGCTTTCAGCTTTCTGCCAGAAGGCAAAAACGCTTACTGAGAAATAATGTGACCCTACTCGACCTTTGAGATCTTTAGCTTAACAAGCAGCATATTTGACCCCAGAATGTCATGGCATCCACCTGCCTTTGGGAGCATTTCTGGTGAAATTGAGTGCTTTGTATAGGGATGAAATGTATGGAAAGACAGGTGCCACAGCAGCACAGATACCAGAGTTTGCCTGCTCTGTGAAGGGGTTTCACTTGTTCACCCCAATTCCAGCAGGTTCTGAGGGAATGGGAGTGTACTTAGCAGAGACACCTCAGCTCTTCTGTGGTAGTCACAGAGAATCCATCTCAGTGAGTGTGGATGAAATCCAAAATTATTTTTCTGATCTTCTTCTGTCACTGTTATAAAATACTTCAAGTTTCTGTACCTGTCTTAATGACTTCTAAGGTTTTGTGTAACAAACCTAGTGCTAGTAATATTAATAGAGCACAGCATGATTGCTTGGAAGAGAATCACTTCTCCTCATGTCAGGAACAAAGAGAAACATTGCTTAGAAATACATTGTATGCTTTAAAAATGGTTTGTGAGTAGCATAATAAACTCAGATTTTGTGTACATGAGGATCTTTCTTGTGCCAAGGATGTGCACTTTATCGTGATTTTTTTTGCCTTTTTTTGGAATCAGTGTTATTAAAACTAGTAGAAGCTGTTATCAGTTTCAATAAGAGCAGCTGTGATGAGTGCCAGGGCTCATATTTCCTGCCCTGTTTTAACTTCATATAAGCCCAGAAGTCATCTTCCTCCCTTTCTAGAATGCTCCTCTCAGGGTAAATATCATCCAGCATTTTTGGTTGTCCACAAACATCATTTTGCTATGTGCCTTTGCACTTGTAACTTCATGGTTGATAAGTTTTCCATATCAGCGGCCCTTGAGCTAAGCAGCTGTTGGATTAAGCAAAAGCTTTATTTAGTATCTTGATTATTCTCTTAGATGTGGACTTGGACATCTGTGATGCTGATCATTTTGCAGCTACAGTAAGTGCTGTTTATCTTGGCAACTGCAGGACTGGATAGGTATGAAGGTTGTTTAACAGTTAAAAGGATATCTTGCATGTATGCAACATGTGTTTTGTGAAGCCTTGCTAATGTATAGTGAGCCTGTTGGAAGAACAGGAATACTTTAAACTTTTGCCACTACCAGCACATAATGAGAAACCTTCTCATTAGGATGTTCTTGTAAAATGCAGATTATCCATCTTCAGATGACTGTTTTGATTTGTACTGTGTTTCAAGGAAGACTTTTAATTTGAGGAATAGAGGGATGTTTTGGTAAAGAAGTCAATGATCATATCTTTTGGGATGTTTACTAAAAAGGTCATGCTAAGGCAAAACAAGTTCTGTACAGTGCTGTCCACCTGTTTCACTCTGCTTTGGTCTGGAAAGGCATAAGGCTTTCAGTCACATTGTTGTTGCCTGTTTCTGCCTTAAATATAGATATTGGTTTTGTCAGTCTTTGTTCTTTCAATGCTTCTATTACTGTTTGCCTGCCATCAGTAGAGAGATGGACTGTAGAGCTCATAAATTTCACTGCCTCTTAGCTGACTTCCCTTTGGGTTAAGACATCTTAAAATTTTTATGGAGCCAGTTGGAGTTCTTGGGTGGAACACCTTCCCCCTGGAAAATATTAATTTTTCAGCACTGAAACATTCAGCGTTGTTGTTTTACTGTGCCAAAAATGTTTGATAGAAACCAGAGGGAGAGGCTGGGCAACCTGCATGGTTTCTTGCCAGGCTGCACAGCATCGGCTCCCTGGGTGAGCCTAAGCACTCGGATAACCTGCTGCTGACTTACACCCTCCCTCAGTTCCTGATTGTCCTGGTAAACCACAGTTCTGAGGGACATCCTTTGAGAAGGGACTAGATGAGATTGTCTTATTCAACCAAACAAATCCAAGGCAAGAGCTGACCTGTTTTGACACTCAAGAACATGTCAAGAAGGTAAACACTGCAGCTGAAGAGCTGTTTTAGGTGTTGGCACAGGGCCAAAAAACCTTTATGTACTTTTAGACTGGAAAAGAGAAAAGCAGGACAATTTTGCAAGAGCCTTCAGGGGGGAACAGTGAACCAAAAGAGCAGATGTTTTCTTAAGATGACACATGATAGGTGTATGAAAAGGACTGTGTGATCTGATGGGGATAGTTGGGGGCTGGATGCAGTGATCCAAAATACTGCTTCCAGCTTCCTCCACCTTGTCCCCAAGACAGCAAGCTGGGCAAAAATTAGTATTTCAGAATTTCTTTCTCTTGTAATTTTTACTCCTTACATCCTGTCTTCATATGATTTCCATCACTCTGCCCACATAAGATGAGTTTTTACAGAGACAGGCTTACATTTCACAGCCTGATCTCAACAGTGACATGAAGAAGGATCTGTCTCTCAGTAGGCCCTTCTTGCTCTCCATTTTTTGGATGTGTCAATTTTCCGTATAGGCTGAGGCCAGGAATGGAAACAGGGGGCAGGTTTGCACCACTGTGCATCTTTCAAGTGCTTCATGCTTACATGTAATGTATATTCCTTCACATTCCAACTTTCTTTAGATTCTTAGAATATGATATTAAAACTTCTGTTATATTCTTTATCTCAGTCAGCAGTTATGAAGTTACTTTTTATATCCAACAGAAATTCACAATGTTGTGAGTAGGTCTCCAGGACAACAACTTCTTGTTCCCACCCACTAACTTTTGCCTCTGTGACATTTATCTGACAATGCAGTCAGACAAGCCAGGGGAAGTATCTTACTGAAAAGGGACTCGAAACAAAAAGGTTGATTCCTGCTGGATTTGTTTCCCACACTGGCTCTGTTGTGCAGCTGTGTGAATACCCAAAGGGCGGGGATAAGAGGGTGGACTGTAGGAAGGTGGAACTGTGGAGGATGGACTACATGGTTCACCAGCAATCTGGCTTTGTCTTGTGACCTTAAAAGCAACTGAGTTGCAATGAAGACTGAAAAAAAGAATCCAGTCCTGTGTGAAAAACAGAAGGGATGCCAGATATGGAGGAAGGCTTTGCCTCTCCCTTGTCAACAAAGGAGCTGTTTTTATAAAGGATGCTGACTCCTGATGGGGAGAAGGGAAATTCTGGCCCTATGCAGTGTGCCTGCTACTTATTAGGTAAAGCTGTTGTGATTTGTGGCTAACCAAAAAAGCACTGTTAGCAGAGCAGACGGGGTTTCTGCTGAGAAAAAGCATAAAGGAAGAAATATCCTTTGACTTAAAAGTAGGTGTCAGATGATGGTCTGGGAAAGCTGTGGTCATCTGCTTCTTTTCTTGGAACTAGAAACCAAGTCCCTGTAACGCAATCGTTGCCTAACACAGGTCTAAGTACTCTATAAGGAAATCCTGATGGGTTCTGATGTTTGTGTGGTACTGGAGGAGTTAAGAGAAAACTCTTCATCTCTGCTCAGCTTAGCAGCATCCAGATCAAAAGATAAAAGTACCCCTCAGTATGAACAGGCTGTGAAATGTATTTGAAAATAAATTCTTTAATGCAAATTGTCATTACAAATTTATTTTCAAATACATTTTGCATTTTGCTCATGCTGAGAGGTCCTTTTATCTTTGTAACTTCCAGACTGTGGAGCTGAACAAAATAGGTAGCTTTCCTTTTAAATAAAGTGGAAAATATTGTAGCAAAATTGTATCTGTCACAGATTATAATATTTATATGTATTTTTCATCACATCCAAATTCCCCAGGCACTCTCTGATTTGCATGAGGTCTTAGAATCCTGGATTTTGCATCTGGGTATGTGATTGCTTTAATGGACAATGTGCTGTTTGCATTTGCTCTCCTGACACTCCATTACACTTGGTCACAGGTACATAAAAGACAGTCTAAAAGTGCTTATAAGGATGATGCTTTAGGTAACACGATGAGTCAATGTGTCATAGCTCAGCCCTGACACCTTCAACCTTGGCAGTCTTGGCTACATCTGTTGTAGCAACCTCCTGATTAGGAACTCAGTACCATAGCTAACTCCAGCTTGTACTCAGAGGTGGAGTGTAGCTTGTGTATTTCCCTGACTTCTACCATTTGTTGGACAGCATCAATTACTTAACATGCTTAAAATCTTGTGAATACTTTCTGTGCTGGAAAATGATGGCTGCTGGAGGATCCCAGCCTAGCAGCCTTGCTTGCTTCACTGACACTGAAAGGACATCTGGAGTTCCCCATGAAGTCAGATTTGTCCTGCAAATGTTTAATTGGCTAAACTCTTAGATTTTGATTATTCTTTATTCTTTTTCCTTGGAGCTCTACAATAAGATTTTCTTGTCTATACTCAAATCTGTTCTTTTTGGAACAAAACATGGGTTCTGTGGTACTACTCTATGTAGTATCCTGTCTATGGAATCTCTTCCTAACATGGCTAGAGGGGAATTTGTTGCCTCTGTTATCCTCAAACAAAACTTTAAGAAATTGAACCATTCATTGGGAAATATCCCTGAACATGAACAAAACAAAGGGGATAAGGGCTTCAGGATCTGACTCCTTGACAGGACCTGAAGTTGTGTTAATGGCACCAGTATTTTAACAGAAAAGGACACTTAAGTTGGGCAAAGAGGACAAGATAGGCACTATTATTCATGTCCATGAAAAAATGCTTTAAAAATGTCACTTCCTCTACAGTATCCCATACTGGGATTTGTGACACCATCCATTCAATCTTTTTCATATTATATAAAATAAAAACTATGTATTTTTTTTTCTGTGAAAATTTACCAACAAGAAGGTTATTCCAGCATTCCCCAGTGAAGTCTACTAGAAACACCGAACATTCAAACAAAGATTTTGGTTTATTTTTCCCTTATTTTTGATACTGTGCTGACCTCTAGAGCAGTAAAGCGTAGAAACCATTTAGGAAGTGGGACTGAAGTTTTGGATGAAAGACTTCTTGGGGGGGTTTAATCAGCTGAAAGAATTTAAATTCTAGAAGAGCTCTAAAAGCCCCATTTTAAATCTCCATAAGACATAGTTTGAAATAATTCTACATTAGTGGTTTCAGAATATATATCCCAGCTGTATCTGCCAAAAAGGGCAGGAGCCAATCATGAAGCTGCATTCAATGCCATGGAAATGCTGTTTGTATAGAGCTGCTCTTTAAAAACAGATGCTCCAGACCCATGTGGATCATATAAAACTGTATAAACAGTTTTTAGGGGCTTTCTGGAGACAAGTTATCTAATTAATATCTAAAAAAGAATAAATGCTAACCTGATATAGTGGGGCACTTCTAGTTCTGATCTGATTTGTACGCATCTGATTATTCAAAGCAGTGGAGACTTCCTTTCAGGTTTATTAAAAACTGGTTTGACTGCATTTTTTGGGTTACCAGTTTATTATGTCCTTGGGTCTCCAGAAAGTGCTGACTGAACTCAAGTCAGAGATTCACTGATATGTCTTTTGTATCCATCTTTTGATTTCACCTGCTAGATGTCTGGGAAAGTGAACTGAGAGAAATTGAGTGAATACTTGGAGGAGGAATTTGAATCAGGTTTGGGAAAAATGTAAAAAAAAATAAATTATATAAAATATATATTACATATTTATGTAATTATGTAGAGAAAACTGTGTTCATAGAACACAATAAGTTTGCAAAGACAAAAGTTATGTCAGAATTTGTCCTTGCAGCATTGACTCCTACTTGTAATGCTGTCATTTAACTACACAATACATGTTATTTTTACTGTGTAATGTTTTGGTTTTGTTTGGAGTTGTGGGGTTTTTTGTTGTTGTTGTTGTTGTTTTTGGTTGTTTGTTTTTTTTTAATTTGATGACCTCATTTGTTGGATGATGTGAAGGCGAAGGGGGTGAATAATAATTTAGTTGTTGAAATTTGTTCAACCTGTATGAAATTTGTTAAATTTGTTAGAGCAGCTGGCAGGAACATGTGGAAGACAAAGATTTGGTATCATGAATATGCAGCTACACTTGTCTTGAGAACTTAAAGTTCTTTCCTTGCTTCTGCTAAAGGTTCTTTTTAGTGCTCATCCACAGAAAGCCCTGAAATGCAAAGAAAGAGCATTTAAAGAAGTGTTTGAGTTGAAAGGGGTCAGTGCTTTGTATCCAGTGCTCACAGATACGGATCTATGTGGTCACCTGCACATTTTCAGCACCTCCCTATATCTCAGCTGTGGAACTGAGAGATGAACATACACATTGCAAGTATTTTAGGCAAGTTCATGATGTACCAGAGGACTCACACAAAGGACTGATAAGTACCATAGAAAGGGCTGTTAGGAATCATAATTCTGTGCTTAGATCAGCAGGGGGAAAGATTTCCTTTTAATAACACAAAGAGAATAATAATGGTAAAACCAAGTATCTGTTCCCTAGTTCAGCTGTCCGTCAGGGGCTCTGGATCAAGCAAGAGATGTATATAATTGTTTTTTCATTGCAGAATTATATATCTGCCACTTCCTAAGATGAAGTAGTTGACAATGTAATGTCCATAGTAATATTTGAGTGTAGTTTTATATGTATGATAGACATAATGAACTGGCAGAATAGGGAGCTGGCAGATGTGCTCACCAAGCCATCCTCAATCATTTATCAACAGTCCTGGCTAATCAGGGAGGTCCCACTTGACTGGAGGTTGGCAAATGTGACACCCATCTGCAAAAACTGGAGGGAGGATCCAGGGAACTACAGGCCTTGGTGCAGGAGGACAGTTTATGCAGTGAGTCACTTGTATTTACTCTTGTAATTTGAATAAACTCTTCAGCTCCTGTGGTATTGGCATCCATTTTGAATAAGAAAAAAAACAACAACAAAGAAGCTACCATTGTCATAATTCCATAAATCTAGTCTATAAAACAGATTAGAAAAAAATTTCCAATTTACTACCTTTGGTACAAAGTTGAAGCAATGACATTGCTGTGATGCTGATTTTTTCTTTGAGTATATAAGACAAAGAAGACAGCAAAGTCTTCCCAAATCTCCCTCTTTATGTTGTCCCAGTGCCGTGCTCTATCCTGCTAAAGTAAATAAGGAAAGAGCAGGAAGAGGTCTCTAAGCAACCAGCAGAGAGGACATAGCCATAGACCAGTGGGGACCAGAAGATGATGATGGTGATGGGAGTGGAGGAGAGAAGTATGGGCAATTAAAAACTATTGGTAAGGGTTGTCACAGGAAGGTACAACAGAAGAAACAAAGAGAGTAAATTTTACAAGGGCATGGGGGAAGAAATGAGAGCCCACCCAGAGGCTGGTGTGGGAATGGATGTCACCAATAATAGCCATAGGGAAGTAGGAGAATAAGTGAGAGATTAGGAAGGAATAATCACCTACTCCCTGGCATGTAGGAGTATAGCTAATGAGAACCTTGTAATGAATAGGGGACAGCTCAACAACTCTTCTTGCAGCTAATTGTGCCTTTTTGCCAGCCTGAAAATCTTTGCTATCAACCTGCCATACTGCATTCTTATATAAGGTTTTTTGAGTGTGACAGAATGGACCCCTGTGTTTCAGGAATAATGATGATAAAACCATTGAGTGATAGCAATTTAATTAATATGGTGTGGGATTTTCCCATGTCAGTGCCTTGGCCATTTGTAAGGAAAGGCAGGAGAAAAGCAGCTCTGTAGCTCCCAGAGAGAGGATGGGAGATGGGCATTACTTTGAAAACAGTGTTTCTTGTCATGGACTTGGGCCAGAAGTAGCAGTTACCAAAAGAGAGGACTACTTAATGTTAATAATTGCCCTGATTCGTATTGTGAGGTCTCAATTGCCAGGCATTGCCAGCAAAGAGGCTGATGTGAGGTACAGATGGAAGCAGGTGTCCTGAGACAAAGCAAATGAGGTAGCCCTCTCAGATTTTCCTGTGGCACATGACTAATGCCTGTTTTGTTTGTTATATTGTTTTTAATATGATTATTAGAAAATAAAACAAAACAAAAAAACCCTCAAAAAAACAACAAACAAACAAAACCCCACAAACAATACTGTGTATCACAGAGCTTGTTAAATGGTTAAAGCTGTCATTACCCTGGAGAGACCCAACTGCAGGATCTGCATAGCCCAGGCAGACACTCTTATGTATGGGAGGACTGCAAAGGGGCTGGTAGTGTTGTGCAATTCTGCTCCAAGGAAATATGGGCATTTGGGAGCCGGAGGCAGGAACACATGGATTCAGACTGGCATGGATTGGGACCACAGGCAGACAAACGGATGGAATCCTCCCAGGATGCTGAAGCAAACAGGGACAGGTGAAGAAGGGCAAAGGCAAAAGGTGGAAGAAAAGAAAGGAAGGAAAGGAAAGGGAAGAAAGGAAAGAAAGAAGAGGGTTTGACCCTCATGATCCCTCAAATTTATATTGAGTATGACACGTATGGGATGGAATACTTTGTTTGGTCAATTTTGGTCATTTATCTTGTCTGCACCTCCCTAATGGAGGGTTGCAGGTGTGACCTCTTTACTCCTTCTCTCTTTCCAGAGCATAAGATGTTCCTCAGAACCGAGCAGTGGCCTTGGTTCTGCACACCAGTCTCTAGCTGTAACTATAAACATCGAGTGTTATCAGCCCTAGAAGCAGACACTGACTGAGAAACTTGCTGTTCATTTCAGCAAGTACAGCTACTTATGAGAGACTTAGCTGAAAGCAAAATTACAAGAAAAAAAATTAGCTCTATCCTGGCCCAAACCAGGACAACCACCAAGGTATACAAGTCTGAAAATGAAATTTATTTATTTAATGTATTACAAAGCTTGCGGCACCATAGTAAGAGAAGAGTAGGATTTTTTTGTCTTTGTTTGTTTAATTATTCTCTCAGAATCAAGAGTCATGTGGTTATAACTCTGGTCAAATTTGCTGTGATCTTTCTGCCAGCAAAGTGAAGTAACAGAAATTTAGAATACAGCACAATTTTTCTCCTTCTTCCACATTATTATGACAATACCAATAATAAACCAAACATCCTCATCCTCCTGTTCCAGCTCCCTTCTATAGCTATAGGGCAATTCCTTCCAGAGTCATAGCTGTCCAGCTCAGCAGAAGGGGAAAAAATGAGCCAGTTTGGCTATATTTTTTTGTAATGCTGGAAGCTAGGGGATATCTTACCCAAACACCAACTTCTGTGTGATCTTGCGGAAGCTGTGTTCCAGTGGATGCCTTTTTATGACCCCTTCTGTGACTGTGGCCTCAGTTTAAGGGCTGTGGCTCTGTGCAAAGGGCACTGAGTTTTTTCCCTAGAAGGTTGTGCTCTGTTTTTGGCCTTCCATACAGTCAGCTGCTTGGCATTAAGCAGCTCGCTTACCTGCTTTTTTTCCTCATACCTTTTATACTTTCCATCTCTTTGAATGGCAAACCTGTTGAGATTTGCATTTTTATTTTCAATGTGGCTGCAGAACACCTAGGTCAGGGAGGCATCTGGTGCAAGCTGGGGCTTTTTGGGTCAGTGGCTCCCAAACTAAGGTCTGAGGGCCTGCAGGTAATTCTGGGAATTCATTATAAATGCACTGCAGATCTCACTGGCCCTAATGCTGACAGGGCTGATGGCTTTTTGCCAGTCTGTGGGGAAAAAGAAGCCAGGGAATAGGTGGCCTAGGTGAATGCTGTCCTGTGGACAATAGCAACATTATTGGGCAAAGGCTTGCCATATTATATCTGGTAGAAGATTGTATGATTATCTTTTAAAGGTACAGTGTTTCTCATGTCCCTCATTGGTGTCCATAGCTGCTAAATTTAAACTATTTACTTGAATCAAAATGGATTGTTGTTTCATTTAAAGAAAATGCCGTTACAATCATGCTCTAAAATAAGAGATGTCTCCTTTTCAGACCACAGAGCAATATACACTATTATTACACTTATTTAATTTCCAGCAAAACACAGAGGTTTTGCTTCTTTCCTGTCCTGTTCTAAAATAACAAATTCCCCTCTGGCCATGATAAAAATCCATAGCCATACTTATAGATGTATTTGCACTAGGGTATTAAACTCTGGCTGTAGTAAAGGAAAATTTTAATGGAAGCAGGTTTCTGCTTGTTCTTCTCCAGAAATGTAAATTACTCAAAGATGCAGTTTCAGCTTCTAGCAGTCCCACCTGCCATGCAGGAAGCACCTGTTTTTAGAAAGCATTCCTATGGGGGAGGAAATTGCCCATAGATTAGGGAGGATTTTTCATGTAAGACTATTTTGATTTGTATAAGGGACTAAAAGGCTATTTTTCATGTCACTATAGAGCTTCCAGCCAAATAGATTTTTATTTTTGGGGAATGCTTAACTTGAAGTTTTTCTTGTCCAGAAGTAGAGTTCCCAGGAATTGTCACGTCTAAGGCTACTTCTCATGGTGTAATATATTTATACGTCTCCAAAACTTGTATTTAGAAAACAAACAAAAAAAAAAAGAATCATAAGACAGAGCAAACCCTCTCCCTTGTGCTTGGGACACCTATAAAATTAATTATGCAAATTAAAAAAAAAGACTCAATGGCAGCTCCTGTTACACCCATCAGGTCTGTGGGGCAGGTGCAGTCGGATGTGCTGCCCAAAGCATAGATCCCTGCAGCATATGTGGAAGAGGGACTCTTGGACTATGGGAGAACGTAGAGGCTCTACCCCTGATGGGTTTTCTAACACCTTTTAATTGCACTGGGAAAAAAAAAATGAACGGGTTTGGACTTTGAGAAATACACTTCAACCAAAATCCAGAAGAGGGAGCTCTCCATCAAAATAAGGCTCTTAACTGGATCCTGACCAGGTTTCACAAAAGTTTCCACTTTTTCTTCCACCTGCTTATAAATCACTCGGTGGAATTTCTTGCCTGTCTGCCTATTCTTTAAAGACTAACAGCTCAAAGTTTTTATCTTTAAACAATAACATTCAATAGCTGACATGCATGTGTGATATTTAAAAAAAAATTGGCTGGACATATCAGATATGAAACTCAGTCCCTATAAAATATGAGCTTCCATTATCCTGCAAAGCAAAACATCTTTTTGTCCCACGCTCAGTATATCATACAGCAAGTCCTGATTTTCACTCACAGCAAAGACTCCCTATCCTTATGGGAGCTTGCCAGCTATCAACCTTGTCCTTGCTTGGCTGCAGTCAGTGAAGTTGTCTTTGATGGTACAAGGAACAGGCCCTTCTGTATAACAGACTACGTTTATACAGGAATCACCCTCAGATCCACAGGATGAGTATTTAGGTCTGAGCAAGACCAATCTGTAGTACATCGAAGCCAAGTTATCTTTTTGGATAACGCGTGTGCTATTTTTAATGTCTGTTATGTTCACTTTTTAACCTACCCGGAGCAACCCCAAACGTCTGAAAGTGCTGATTTCTGAGATTATGCTGCTGAGCTATTTTTCATCTGCAGATCTCTAGAGTGTACTGCTTGTCCTATCGCTCTGGGTGTAATGGACAAGTCTGGGGTCCACTGCTCTGGTAACTAAGAGGTCATGGTTTTACCTTTTTTTTTTTTTTTTTTTTCCACAGAAACACCAAGGATAATCTTCCTTGTAGTCGCTCATTCACTTGTCAGGGGTCTCAGATTTTGGATGTGAGTTTTGTCTGCCTTCTGCTCCTTTATTTAGCTAAAGTAATCTCTCATTTTAAAAACTGTCTGTCAAAACTAAGGCAAAGAGGTTTTCAATTTCTCATCCAAATTGTTTCTTTTCTGTCCCTCCTGACACCCTCCACAGTCTTCTACTGTCCAGGGAAAAAATCTAGACTTTAAAATCCCTTTATTTTGTAAACATCTATGTGTAGTTGAGAACAGTTTTAGGGTTTGTATAATTCTCCCACATTTCTACAGAGCTTGTTTCAGTATGACTCAAAGGCATGAGTTTTGTTTAGGAACTAAATCCCTTTAGCTTCCCTGTATGCTACTGGGAGAAGATGTGACAGTGACACTACCTGTGATAGGACAGGATTTGAGAAAGGAGAACCAAAAGATCATTGTATTAGGCAGGAACAAAAAGGTCCATGACTATGGATTCAGTGGCTAAACACCCTGTGGAATGAGACCCTAGGCAACTTCTTTCCCTCCCTCCCTCCTTTTCTCTCTTTTCTTTTTCTCCTTTTCCCTTTCCCCTCTTCCCTTTTTTTCCCCATATCTCTCACTCTTTCTTTTTTTTTTTTTTTTTTTTTTTTTTTTTAATGTGTTTTAGCAAAGCATTCAGCTTTTCACATACTTTTCCAGATCTGTTACTCTAATTATCTGGACTATGTCCTTGTCTTAATTTATCCCTTGAGGTACAGTTAAATTAATATATATTATCACAATAAATTCACTTTACATTATATGGAAAAGCCTCATTAAAAATAGAGGGATAGGCTAGGTTCTTGGAAAATAAGCTTTCAATATATGAGTTGAATTGTAGTTTTCAGTGTTCTGTGCTTGTTCTTGATGTCTCGAAGAAGACAGTAATGTAAACATATTTAGAGCACAGTATTTATGTATTTCCTGGAGCTTTAGAAAAATACGTGTGTGTTACTTCTGAACTGTGATCATCTATTTCAGAAAAATCTTTGGAGTGTATTTTGAGGATGGCAGGCACTGCAGCTAATTGGGAAAGTTATGGCCATCCTGAGGTCTGTATGTTATCAGTGAGAAGGCAGTAGTGGACAGGTTACTTCCTTTCCTGTTCCCCTGCCAAAACACAAGGTTAGACAAGCAAATTGCCTTCCCCTTGGGTCTGAGTGCTGGAAGGTGAGATCAAGCTGTCAGATTTCTTTCTGTTGGAAGATGAAAGTATATTGGGAAATTCCTGCTGCTGAAAGGAGAGCTTGCATGGGAACACCAGCACCTCAAAACTCTTTCCCTGTTGGGTGCATTTGCTTCCAGCCAGGACACAGATGAACAGTGGACAATGTGATGGCTTCCAAGCCAGTCCACGAGCAGTGCTCTGCTTTCCATGCCAGAGCCATGTCATAAGAAGGGCTACAGATCCAGTGTTTTCACGCTACCATTTTTTTTTTTAATAAAACACAGTGTAATTTTAAAAAATCCTAAATCGAATCAGTTCTATAACAGAGCTCACGGACTGGCTGCAGTTAAGACCCCTAAAATAACCCAGTAATAAATGAAAAAGTCTCCTATTGCCCAAAGACAACCAGTTAACTTCCTTTTATGAAACTGCAGGTCTTTTTATTAGGCTACAAAACTGTTTCAAACAAATGAAAACCAAATGTGTAAAAAATGTGAGTGTTTTTCTTTAAACTCACACCAAAATAGCGTAAGCCACAGAGCTCTTCAAGAGAAGCTCTGCCTCGGTCTCTCATACAGTTTGTGCTTTCAAGAGTGAATACAGGGGCTCATCTATTGAGCAGAGCACTGCATCGAGCTGCTAGATAGAGGATCTATGCAGTAACTGTACCAGAGAGATTAAGCAGCCATTCAGCATGGAACTATTCAGAGCAGTGAACCCCAAGATATGCAGCATTATGCAACCCATATTGGCACATGTTGTGTTCTCCAGCCCAAAATAGTTGCTATTGTGGAGACAGGCTATTTTAATATTCACATGCAAAGGCTTTCAACACATACTGAACCTATGCCCTGCCTTGTAATATTATTCATCCTAGTACTAAACAGACATGACGCCAAAACAAGCCCCACTATAAATTAGTGCATCTCCTATTGAGATCAATAAGAATTGCACTTGCTTACACCAGGACTGAATTTTTGCCTATAAATTACAAACAGCTCCACTGTGGATGGAAAATATATTAACCTTCTGTGAACATAAGACTCAGTGTGTCATCTGTAGGATTTTGCTTTTCAGTGCTTACTTCCTAACTGGAGAACAATTACATTTCAAGTGGGAAATGTTTCAGCGACAGACCTTTGTGTACTGCCTGAATGCACTCGTGTCTTGGCTTCAGTGAAAGCAATTCATGTGTAATGATCATGGTCTGAGCACCTAGGTCTTGAATTCTGATAAACTCCTTGTAAAGACTAAAGGCTGCTTTGGCCAAGAGAGGAGAAAATGAGACTGCAATAAGACATGTTATTACATGGAGCAAACCCTAATAAGCAAATATAACGGCTGGTTTTATTTTATGTATCGGTGAGTCTTGTCTAGTGACTTACTGTGCCTTTCCATTAAATACAACCTCATCTGGGTCATATTTCAGTCAAAGGATAAATCCCTACTCGTATATTTACCTGGACATGCAGATAGTAGCTGGTGCCAAGACCCATTAGTGTACATAGGTTGTCATATCTCCCTGTGAACTGAAGGAGAATCGAGCTCCTAAATATTCCTTATGACTCTGGGCTGCACTGAATTTAGGCATTGGCACATGTTAAGTTATCAACTTTTAAATTTATCTCTGTGCCTTTGCTGGTTGTGAAATTTTTGCTTTGTGCTTCACAGGGAGAGAGGTCTTGAAGGGTGAGTAGCCAAATGTATCTAGGACATGGAAATTCCAGAGAAAAACATTTCATTAATTACAGAAGGTCCACAGACACTTTTGGGAGTTTTTTGGCTTCCCTTGTAATATATGTGTAAATAAGCTTTGTGATGTCCATGGCAAAAGCAAATTTGATGCACAGAAGCTAATGTTCTCTGCCTTAAATATGCAAGTGATTCTGTTTTGAGAAAAAAACTGTGATCTTGCAGTTAAATTATGTAGAACAATGCATACCTTTAAAAAATTGCACACAGATGCTTAATTTGAAATGTTTTCTGAATATTAAGGGTTTAATTGTACACTTTGTGAAAGCAGTTGCTTTTTAAAGGAGTTAAGATTATATATTCCACCTAGTTTTCCATGGAATGATGTATGACATTTGGTCAAATGCATTGTGCTCTCTAGATAAATTATAAAGTACTTAAATGTATTTCATTACATGTTATACTTCATCTTCAGGCAAAAATGTGTTTTGTCAAAATATTGATTTGTATTATCAGGGCACTTGTATAAAATCCAAGACTGAATTTCATTTTAGGGAACTGTGCAATTTGTCTAACCATTCCAAGGAAAAGGACATCAAATACATATGAGCAACTGTGTTAGTGAAATGAATTTTAATCATGTTTATCATCCTTCCAGATACACTGTACAATGGGATTTGATAAATTTCACTCCCTAGACCTTAGTCTGATTACTGATGAGATAGGAATGTTACAACGTCCCAGTGGCACTGAGCTGGATTCCTTCTCTTAATAGGGTGCTGATAATATAGACACTAGTAATTTATCTGTTGCTTAAGAAAAATTAAATCTGATTCCATGAAAGGAGGAAGAACAAATAAATAAATCTAGGTTAGAATTAATGTAGACATGGCGTGCAGTATATGATTGGTGTCTAGAGGTTTAAAGGATTAAGTGTTTGAGGGATTCTTTTTTCTTTCAGTTTTGTGGTTAAAACTTGGGAGTTATGAAAGATGGAATATTCTCCCCCCCGCCCCCCCCCCCCCTTTTTTTTTTCCCCCTGTTTTTATTTATTTTTCTTACAGATTTTCCTCATGACCTTGGAAAAGTTGGATGGGGCTGATTCTGCACTGAAAGTCAGTGGTGTGTATTCTACAAAGAAATGAACTGAAATTGCATCCTTCCTGTACCTCCGGTCTCTTAACTTGCCAAAAGAGGCTAACAGTGTACTCCCTCCTCCTCACGATGTGGCAAAGATAAATCAGCTGGTGTTTGCAAAGATTCTAGTATCCAAAAACGTGGGCTGCTTCTACTTGAGACTCTCAAGAGCAAGAGCTTTGCTCTGGTTGCGGATTGCCCAGCAGAGGGCAACATCACTGTCGCACATGAAAATGATGCACATGCTACTTGATCCAAAACTTGAGAAAAGAAAAAGGGATCTTTTCTCTGGCCTTTATAGCTCTGTATGAATGCAGTTTTTTACTATATTTCGGTATTATTCTTGAAATGAAATGGCATTGTATTAGCACCCCCATGGCACTGCTGGCAGCTAGCCTTAGTAAAAAGCTTCAAAACCTTCCAGTGGTGGCCAGAAATGCATCAGCAGTTGTTTTTTTGTTGTTGTTAGTGATTGATACAATGCTAATATCCTTAGCAGCTGTGACTATACAGTGTTTTGAGTGCTGCATGGCTTTGGTTAACTTTTAGCACTCTTACCTAATAATTTGATATGTGACCCAAGGCCATTTGAGCTGCATGTCACAGGACCTGGAAAAGAAAGACACCCGGTGGATCCTGGCCTCATGGGAGTCAATGGCAGGGTTGTCTCTTATTTCCATGGGATTTAATTTTCATTTTTCAGGGCTGCGTATGAGCTCTACCCTGAAGCCTGTGGCTTTCAGGGTCCTTTGGGCAGTAATGAGCCTCACTGGCCCTGACCACCTTCTACACGCTGCCCAAGAACCCTGTTTCAGCTCAGGGCCTGGCACTCAGTCCTTGTCTGAGTTATGCTGTGGGTATGTCTGTCTCTGACCTTGCCTTCTGGATGGGCCCATGTTGTAGTCCTGTCTCCAGTACGCTGGATGGACCTTGGACCTGACTGGTTGCTTTGTCTGAGGCTGCTGATGGGATTCGTTGCCGTGATCTGTGTTCAGACCCCGTGAGACCTTTTGGTGAGCACACGGTCTGTACTGGATCACCCCTGGCTCCTGTCTCATCTCCAGTTATGGCACAGCCCTGCTCATGCTGCTCCCTGACATCACTCCCATAGAGATGGAATTTATTATTCCCTGTGAGAAATCCCCAATGAGAAATCCAGTGAAACCATTTAGAGCGCTTGAAGTGGACAGGGGAGTTACAATAAAATTCTGTGGCATCACAGTCTCTGTAATGGAAAAATATGCAACTCTGGAAATAGAAATAGTTGTATATAGCTTAACTGGCTGGAGCTTTTGCATCCATAGGAAGCTGACATTTTAGATATCCAGATCTATCTACTGAAGAAATGGTTAGTCCTCAGCCTTGCATAGGACAACTTGAAAGTTAAGAACCCCAGAGGTCAAAAAAGCAAGAACTGGAAATAGACATGTCCAGACAATCCCACTTACCTTTACTGTGCTTAGAATTTAGGAAATTATCTGGGTTTTAAGCTAACTTAATGATTTATTGCTGTTTATTTCCTGATGCTTGGATGCCTGTGACTACCCAGACTCTGAAGGTGAGAGGAAGAGATATTTTTTGTTCACTGTGAGGCAAAAAGGGCAAACTTCAGTCAGTTTTCTGTTAAGCTTTCCCTTCTAAGCATGTAAAGAGCACATGCATAGAAATGCTGGTATTTAAATTGAAATTCATTTGGTGAGGAAACAGCTCTCCTCTGGGTCCTTATCGATAGGCTAACAATTGCTTCCCATTTTGTATTCTCTTTTTCTCTCTTTTTTTTTTTTTTTTTTTTTTTTTTTTTTTAGGAAATATAAGAAGAAAACCAGAATAATTGGGAATTTCTTTTGGATGCTGTTAATATAAGATGCAAATATCTGCATAAAAATTCAGGACTGAGTAGTTGCTGTTTCCTTTGTGAGCCTCTGTGTCCCGTATCCCAGAGGTGTCAAGAAAGGCCTTTGGGGAATTCAAGTGTGTTTCTGAGTGATCCCTGCCTGCACCAGCTTTGTTTCTTGAGTTGAAGTGTCATTTTTCAGTGGCTGGCTACAGGGAGAAACTTGTTCATCCCCAAATGAGAAGGGCACAATTTAACAAGAACTTCACATTGACATGGAGGGGATGTAAAATGCCTAAGACTTGTCTGTTTGGTGTAAAAAATGTTTCTTCCAGCTTCAATAAATGTAAGGAGGCAACAGATTTTGTGGGGAACGTGTACCGCTCTGAAGTGAAAACATTTCTCAAATTGCAATTTGGAGAAAATAAGTATAACAAAGTTTGAATTCACTACTGGCAAAGTTCATCTCAGCATGCTGGATCTGGGTCCAGGTCCCGGAGCAGAATTTGCCCTGTCAGGTAGTGCTTAGGTGTGCTTCCACTATGTAATGTACTGTAGTACCAGGACATTACAAGAAGATCTGCTATAAAGACTGAGTTCATATGGTTTGGATCTCTGTGTAACATGGCCATGAACTTCTAAAAGAAGCTGTGGGTGGGAGCTAACATGTTGGAGGGACTGTAATGAGACTGCATTGAATCACAATGAGACCCTTCAATGAGAATGTATGAATAACAAACAGGACTGTTAAAAAGAGATATTCTTTCTCTTCCCCTTAGTAAAAACTCTAAGGTTGTGCTAACACTTCAGGCAATTATTTAGCTGGGTGGCTTTGAAAAAAGTCTTTTTAGCAAGGAAGGTATTATTTATTGCCACTCTTAGGGTTGTTCCTGTAGATCACCTTTGGGACAGGCAGGTCCATGGTGCTTTATGGCGCAGATGCTCAGTGAGTAAAGAGGAGGACAGTCACTGCCAGAAACACTCTTGGTGTACAGCTGTGACATGTGGACCAAAGACAGCAAAAGCTTGGGGTTAGGGTAGAGAGCAGGAGATCAAGGGAACAAACTTGACAGGTCACGATTCCTCTAATGAATGAAATAGGAATGCTTATTCCTTGAAGCCCATGTTCTGTGGCTCCTACTGCTTTTTTTTTATCTCTTGCTGTCTTCCTCCCCAGTTCTGATAGTGGCTGACACTTGGTCAGAGAGGGCATCTTCTATGGGACACTGGCTGTCATTGCCATTTTTTCTCTCTTCCCCATTGCCTGTTATCCTGTAGTATTGAAGAACAAGATGGTGGCTCAGAAATGACTTGATGGAGGCTGCACGGTCTATTTTACTGATAAACTGTCCCTGATGTGTGGCAGGGATGAATGTGATTGCATTGATTTGTTGCTGGCCCTCACCTTCCCTTGGCAGCCATTTAACAGCCCCACCAATACTGGGGGCTAACACTTGCTTAGCCACTTGACTGCCCTCTCATTCTCACCAGAGCCCAGCTCCAAAACTGAAAATGCACAGCAGCTGCTAGGAGCTGTACACAGGAGGAGCTAAGACTAAAAGCTGTTGCTGGCCTTCCCCTTCCCATGGCAGTTGGCAGCATAAATTAGTAGGTTTTACTCTTTTTGGTTATCAGATTCACACGTTTCCTATTATAAACTTTTCCATACATAGATTGCCGAGTAGCACATATGAAATAACTTATTTTAGTCAACTGTCTTGTACCTCATAGATTACAAGCCCATCAAGCATAGACTGAAAGCCTGTCATTTAAAACAAAATTGCCTCTAGAGCAAGGTTTCTAACCCTCACAGAGTGGATTTATTCATGGAAATGTTTTCTTAAAAAATGTACTATTTTACAGGAAGTTAGGTATATTTTTCCAGTAGATTTAATTGTCAAGATGTTTTTAGAGAAAATGAGCCCTTGCCACTACTAATGGATAAGGCAGCTGAAATTCCTCTATACCCATGACCTAAATTAATGTTCAGCTTCCCAAAGGGCTATGGCAGTAATAATGTGCAAAGTATTTCTTTAAATTGTAGGAGGGTTAGAGAATAAATTGTTTGGGCTTGCCATTCTGTGGAGAATTTGTAATAAGGAGGACTGTTTTTTGTTTCTGAAGTTGTTGCTATCAAAAAAAACCATACGGTATGGAAGCCACATGCTACTAAGCCTCTCAATATTTGTATGGTTGATGTCTATAAAACATGTGAGAGAGGCTATCTGGTGATTATGTCATGAACACAAACCAGAACAGCACCAAGCCATAAGATTGCAGGTAGCCCACAGTCTTTAGTTCTCTGGAATGAAGACATGTCACAAAACTTTTTCTGAAACTTCATGCTGAAAGTTGACTGTGTTATCAGCTGCATCATACCTACTTTGTATTTCTAAAATATGCATGAAGTCTAGGATTGTTGTGCTCAACTAACACATTAGTCAATTCCATCTGGCATAATACAAGGATTTCCTTGTATCGGTCCCATCTTGAATGTCTTGAATAATGCGGCTCAATGGGTCAGTCTGTCCAGAGGAAGTACAGTATTCTTCCTGTTTCATAAAATCCTCAACCTCACAGTTCCTTTCTAGTTTGTAGCTAACTCCTCAGCTATTTCTGATTTCTGTTGCCTTCTGCTTGCAGTGCCAAAATGGTTTCTGAGAAGAGCAGATGGATACTGCTCTTTTTTAGTGTCTGTCCAACTCTCCTAACATTGTCTATTGTCTGAAGCACATAAAAAATTTAATCTAGAGGAAAGTGCCAGAATGCTAACACATATTTAGATATTGTTCCAGTATTCAGAAATAGACTGGTATGCCATTCAAGACTGATATAGCATAAAGCTTGGCGCAGAAATAAAGAGAGATCCTCATCTCAGACACTGGTAGGGAAAAAAAAAAAAAAAAAAGCAGAAAGAGAGAGAGAGAGAAAGAAAGAAAAAGAAGGAAAAGAAGAAAGAAGGAAAGAGAAAGAAAGAGAGAAAGAGATGTATTTGTATTTGATGGGAAGGTAAAAGTTAATGTAGAGTTAAACTGGCAAAGCTCCTCTATGAAGTTCTTTCCTCAACAGTGAGCGTGCTGTGTGTTTCCAGACACTTCACACTTCAGAGCCATTGAGAAATGCAGCCTTTTGACAGCAGAATGGGTCAAAGGTCCATAAATGTGAAACATGAACATGTCTGAATGCTGCTGGGCTCCTTACCTTTTTACATTACTTGCATGTGGTGTAATGCATATGGACAGGACTGTGTAGCAGGGCAGCAGAACCCACAGAGCAGAGCAGGCGCTGTGCGCTATGAGCAGGGTGCATCATGGTGCTGCAAGGGGAACCTCCTTTTACTCAGCCCCTCTGTGCCTCACTTCACCACCAGCACACTGTGTGCCCACATAACGGGACTGTGTGGCACTGAAACCACATTACAGCTCTGCACCTTCCACTACATAAATCTGGAAATTCCTGTGCCTGGTGCAGAGGCATGTCCTTCTATTTCCGGGTGATTCTTGGCTGGGGAAACCGGATTAAGTGAGCAGTTTACACAGCCCCTTCCATCTCCTCTGTTCTGCTGGAGAAGTTCACAGTCTGACTTCTCAAAGTCCTCTGCCTTCTTGAAAAGTATGCCTTGCGTCCCTTCCTCCCATTACTAGGCTAACATTTTGGCTGTGACACCCATGCCTGCTGAGCTATTTTAACTCCAAAGAGTCTGCACAGCAGGACCCAGGGTGTGACCAGAAGAGGAGATCTTTGTGTTGGCCTCAGGGGCCTTTTAGGTGTTGCCACTGTGCAGTCCTGTGCTCCCTCTTCTGCTTTTATGCCTGTGAGAACTGCACAGAGTAACCAATAATTGGCCATAGCTTTTATCATCCTGTGAGTGACTGGTGTTTGGCCTCAAGTTCGTAAAGCAGAATAGGACTCCCAGCAAGGTGAAAAAAGGAAAGAGAATGGAAACATAGCAGGGCACTGTGGCTGGGCTTAACTCAGCCTTTTGTTAAAAAGGAGGCTGATGTGCAGGCAGAGGCTGAAGATATACATAGATATGGGTGTATCCCCCCACCTTACCTGGTATTTTGTTCTCCATAACTCTTCCTGAAGAATTTCTTTCCCAGCAGCAGAGATCAGATGAGAGTTATGCAAAGTTGAGGGGAAAATAATGCAATGAGTTTTAAAGCACAGCTGGAGCTTCAAAACATCTGTGTGCATTACTTCAGACCTCTCTGAAGGACTGAAGCCCTGCTTAGGAAAAAAAATTCTCTCTTTCAAAAATGCCTGTAGAGAGGTAGTTGTTGCTCATACTTGCTGCTGAAGCACCCCTGCATTTTGCATTAGGAGGACATTTACAAGGACTATGAGGCAAGACATACAGGAGAAAATTGTCACCCAAGAAAAGGAAAACTATTGCATTTTAAAGCTTGCAGAGGAACAAGTGTTAGATAAATGCATATGACAAACAGACCCTGTTTGATCTCTCTAAGAAGATTTGACAAGTCAGACACACAGGAGCCATAAATTACCTGTAATGGCAAAAATTACATCACTTATAACCTTTTAAGCAGCTGTGCCTCATACAGCATCAATTCAGAGATAGTAATCTAAGGAGAACTGGTCTCTCTATACATGTTTCCCTTGTAATATACAGCTACAAGAGTAAGCTGTGTATGATTTTCATAAGATGTGATAAAAATCTAGCGGTTCTAGGCTGCATACCGTAAACCTGTGCAGATAACTGGCTCAGACTCTAACTGATAAACACACCGGGCCAGGAAAACCATTTTTTACTTAAAAAAAAAGAAATGGAAGTGTGATTGAGATGTCATGGTGTGGGGGTACTGCATGGGGAAGATTCCCATAATCAGTCATCAGCTCGTTTCAAAGACAAGCTATGGAGTTGGAGGAGGGTGCGAGCTGCCAAACACTGCAAAGTGGCCTGCAGAGGGCTGAGCTTTTTGCACCTGGGAGACACCCTGTGCCTTCTTTAGAGGATTTCGCTGGGGAAGTCACCTTTTCTTTGTCACCTGGCTTGAAAGTTGTTCAGGAGGGTGAGGTGGAAAGGTGGGGAGACACCACCAGCAGATGCTGCAGTTAGTACCTGGGAGTCATGCTGGCTGCTGGCACCTGAGGAGCTGGCTGATGCATGGCAGAGTTGCATGTGGTACCCATGCCAGCAGGGCAGGACACTGCAGATTCAACAGCAACAACCTCTGCTGGAGATGTGCTTCTCCCCTGATGGCAAAACCATATTTCCTCTGGAGCCCAGGAAAAACATGTAGGAGACTCTCTGTGAGGCCAGGCCTGTGCTCAAACATCTCCTCTTGGGGCTGCAGAAGGGGCTTCCAGGCCTGGCTTTCTTTTCAAGCAAACCCTGCGCACACTTTCTGCTTGTATGGCATGAACTCAGCAGGTCACAGTGAATTGAGGAAATCTGACAGTCAGAGGGATCTTTAAAAACTTTAATGTGCCTCCTAACCCTAACCATTCTATTCTGTGAAGATGAGCTGATTGTGGTGATGGTACAGGGCAGTCTTGCAGAGCCAGCAGAGAGGGCTGCTGGTGTCATTGTGGCTTGGAGCTTTAGCTCTGTGGTCATTTAATCCAGTTTTGGATGCTGCCTGTTACTTCAATCCCAAAGGCAGAAATTCTTGCAAGGCTGCTTTCCCAGAAGCTTCCCTGATGAATTGAATCACACCAGGGAAAGCTGCCACATTTTTTTTTTTTTTTTTACTCCCCAAGTAATTTGTTTATATGGTATGGAGGACTCTGTTTGTACTGCCTTTTTGGGTAGGAAAGGAGGGAAATGTATGCTGATTCTAAGAACTGTAATTTCTGCCCCTGTGCTGCTTTCTGTCAGCACGCTAACCACATCTTCCAGAACCCATCCTGGCGGCTGGCAGGCTGCCTGTGCCCCTGGCTGCTGGGGACCCTCTGCTCCTGTGGTTTTCTGGCTGATGGCCTGATGACACCACAAAAGCATCCCTGGAAAGATGCTGACTCTCCTGATGCTCTTCAGCAACTACATTGGGGCCAGGTGCTGGCGAGAGCTGCAGGGGTCCCTGTGAGGCTGGGCCTGACCCAGTGCTGGGCACAGTGGCTTCCATCCAGCTCCAGGGGCCCCACCACAGGGCAGAGTCCCTCAGCCATGGGCAGGCACCTCGGGGAGAGAGCAGATAAGGAAGGTAAAATGCTGTCCAGCAGTGATGGATCAGAGAAAAAGTGTGAGAAACACCCCTGTGAGCCCTAGGGAAGAGCGGGAGGAGGGGCTACAAATGCCCCCTGTTCTGGGGCCAGGATAAAGGTAATTAAACTGTGACACCCCCTCTGAAAAATCCCCTGGGGTGCAGCCCTGGAACATGTGGATCTCTCCTGAGGGAGCTGTGGCCTGTGGGCAACCCTCACTAGAATAGTGTAAGAGCATGAGAAGGCAAAAGTGGCAGGGAGAACCCCACAGCCCTGCCATTCCTCATCCCCCTGCACCCCTCGTGTGGTGGGGTAAAGGAATTGGGAGTCAAGGTGAGCCTGAAAAAAAAAAGAGGGTAGTCTGTGTTTTAATTTTTACCTTCCACACGTTTGTGTTTTAATTGGTAATAGATTATATTAATTTTCCCCAAGCCAAGTCTCCTTTTGGCTGTAAGCCATCTTCTTGGCCCACAGGCTTTTCCATCTTTATTTTCTCCACCTGTCCTGTTGAGGAGGGGGAGTGAGGGAGTAGCTGGGTGGGTGTCTGGCAGCCAGGCAAGGCTATCCTGCCACAGGTCCCCCCAGGGAAGGAAGGCATGGCTGTGCTGTGCCCCATGCACCTGGTAATGTGGGCCTGGTTAAGGCTGGGATTGGGATGGGGAAATGTTACTGCCCCTGCTGCACAGGGCCAGCCAGGTCTGCCTTTGGGAAGGGGATACCACAGCAGCCTTTCCTTGGAGTCCTGGTGAACAGGCAGCTGCCTGGTCTGTAATGCAGGTGAATAAATGAGAATTTTCCCTCTGTGGGTCATTTCACCCCAAACCATTCGCAGGCACCATGTCACTTCAAATAGCAGTGCTCTCTCCATTTGCTTTCTGCCTGAAATGCTTAAATGATACCGTGTGAGTAAAATAAACTAGTAAATAAATTCTGGGAGGGGTACTTGTTGGTCAGCCACCCTCCACTACTTGTGCCATGTGAACAGGTGCTGGGAACCCCATGCCCTGTCCCAGAAAGGGATTACAGGGCCAAAACATGCAAAGCACAAGCTTCATTTGAGGCATGCCTGGTGGCATCCTGTCTGTTTGCTGAAACTCAGTCTCAGCTGCAAGAGACCTGGATGGATGAGATTTTAATACTATTCTGTGTTTTGACTGCTTTTTTTCAAATGAGAGTTTTGTCTGGTGATTCTTAGGAGGATACACCACCTTGAGTTTGTAACATAAGGGCAATGCTGAAAATGGAGAGGAATAAGGCAGGATTAAAGCTAGATGGTTTCATACACTGAATTCTACCATTTGAAAACTTTATTAAATTTTACCTGCATTTTAAATGTAGGGATTGAGGAGAAGAGAAAAAACACTTTAGTATTAAAGGCGTGGTTATACATTTAATCTGGTCAGCACTGCACATAGAAAGACATCTGAATATGATGATGAATATGATAAGACATATGAAGAGAGGCTGAGAGAGCTGGGGCTGTTCAGCCTGAAGAAGAGGAGGCTCAGGGGAGACCTCATCGCTCTCTACAACTATCTGAAAGGAGGTTGGAGCCAGGTGGGAGTTGGTCTCTTTTCCCAGACGACTTTCAACAAGACAAGAGGACACAGTCTTAAGTTGTGCCAGGGGAGATTTAGGCTAGATATCAGAAAGAATTTTTTTACGGAGAGGGTGATCAGGCAATGGAATGGACTGCCCAGTGAGGTGGTGGATTCTCCATCCCTGGAGACATTTAAAAAGAGACTGGATGTGGCACTCAGTGCCATGGTCTAGCAACCGCACCGGTGGGTCAAGGGTTGGACTTGATGACCTCTGAGGTCCCTTCCAACCCAGCTAATTCTATGATTCTATGATTCTATGATTCTATGATTCTATGATTCTATGATTCTATGATTCTATGATTCTATGATTCTATGATTCTATGATCTGCTCGGTCACATCTGCTTTTACCTTAGTTAATTGTTCATTAAGAGAGCAGGTTAAAAGATCCATGTCATTGTAGCTCAGAAGGGAGGTGCCTTTGCAGCAGATGTTAATTTCTTTCTCTCACTCATGAAAGGTATGAAGAGAGAACTTCTACTGAACACACTGAATTTGATTTTCTCCAATATATGCAGATATAAAGGAGGATTACACAGGGCCAGTAGCTCCTAAGAGAAAGCTTACTCGGACCAGCACTTACTTGAAGCATTAATACTATGCCCAGATGTTCCAAGTACACTATGCAGAATGGAATGGGTCAACTCTAAAACAGGATGTCTAAGAAAATCCTCCACACCCACAGGGTTGGGTCAGTGACCATGTGCCAGTCCTTCATATACTACCGAGGCTTTTTTTTTTTCATCTCTCAGTATTGAGAGGGTGGTAGTTGCCCCTGTAGTTCAGTGTCTGTATTGCTACCCTGGCCCCTCATTAGTCCAAATTCTTTTTCTCAAGAGTTCTCAAATTTTTCTTCTCTTAATTAAGACAAGATTAATCTCAGGTGACTTTCTGTGGATATTTACAGTTGAACAGCATGAAGGTGATGAGACTTGGCTTTCTGGGAATGCTGAAGTATAGCATCTGATCTGAAGTCCACAGTGTTACATCTCTCCCCCACACCTTTCTTTTAGCATTTTTTTTTTTACTATGATCAGGCCATGAAATAGATGTGAACAAATTTCTTCATGAGGTGATCTTAATTTTAGTTAGCTTTCTTGATGTATCATTTCCAAAGCACACATCTGCCCATTCCTTCACAGAAACTTCGAGGTTCACTGTGTAGCTTCTTCTAGACCATGAGGAACAGGAGCAGTCTGACAAATTTCATGAAAGAAGCCTGGAAAAAGGGGAAAGCCCCCACATGAGAACAAATACAGAGGGAAAGATGAGAACTCAGCTGCTACATATTCTGGTTGGTAAGCAGCTGGCCACTCCCCACAGGTGTCCTCTGTGGCTAATTGACAAAGTGTAGGCCAGCCCAAGTATATCTTCTGTCTTGCCTACAGTGGTGTTGTGAGGACAGGTAAGTGGAATTCAGAAGGCATAGGTCTATAGGAAGCAAGGCTTTGTTGCTTCTCTTTATTTGAGGGAGTTTAAATTTCTCTTAGTGCCTCAGAAACTGGATATTAATTTTTTTATTTTTAGCAGCAGACGTTTCACTGCAGTTTGCAGATGGCAAGGGTCAGGGTTCTGTGTGTCTGCCCTTAATTCTTTTCTTTTGAACTCACCTTGTCTTGCAGTAGAAGCTTCCATATTTGCTGATGTAAATGGATGCAATAGTTCATCTTTAGCGTAAATATCACTTACTTTATTAGCAATAATAAAAGCTTTTTTTTTTTTTTTTTTTTTTTTTTGAGTTATCAGAAAACTGAACTCTTGCTACCCCAGAAATTTGAGCCTAGGGAGTTCAGTGGTTAGTATATGACTACTCTAGGGGAACAAAAGGTACCTTTCCAATTAAAGTTAATAGAGGGATAACTTCAGACACACAAAAGGAAAAAAAGACACCTATAAGTCACGGTAAGTTCAAAAGGAAAGAATTAAGGTAGACACACAAAGCATCATGGGAAGTGCTATTCAAGCTACCATGTCAAAAAGGCTGATTAACAGCAGTTCCAAGTCTACCTGATCACCAGGGAGTCTTACTGATAAAAATTATTTCCCCTCCAGAGAGAAGAATCCCCCTGAACTGAACAAATGTGTCACTTTTGAATAAGGATTCATGAAAAGGTAGAAAAGGAAAAGAAAAAAGAATAAAGCTATGCATTCACCAAAAGATCTGAAATTTGTAGCTCGTGACTGTTTATCACTCTTTAGCTTCTGAATGAAACTGCAAGTCATACATCAGTGAACAGGAGTCAGATCATTAACTTTGCATTTATTTTTTCTTGAGTAGTGGCTGTTTGCAGATAAAATTCACTGGCACTCGTAATTGCAATCTGTGAAATCTAATGGCTTACTTTGATGTGTTGCATAGACCTTCCACACTGTAAGATATATTTTCTTTTTTAAAGTCTTACAGTTCTTTAAAGATATTGACTAAGTTTTGGAGCTATTGTATGAAATTCGGTGGTCTGTACTGTTTGTAGAAGTCAGACTAGATTAATCTAATTGTAAATTCTAGACATAAAATCAAATTATTTCATGTCACTAATGAGTTAGTCGAATGATCTAATGACATATCTAATGATTTGTCCCCCCCTTGCTTTTGTTTATGGGATTTATGTTGTACAGAAGAAAAGAGACATGAATGAAAATGTTAATGGAATGTCTTTTTGTGAGTATGATATTGTACAAATGCTAGGATTTATTTAATTTGACCTTATAATTCTTACATAAATTTATATTTTGGAGGACTTTCCCTTAGAATTGCCTTTTTTGTCCGAATGGCTCAGTTTTCTCAATTCCTATGGTTTGTTCCTCTACTTGTGGTGATGTGGAATGGGGTAGCAAACAGGATTGCCCCAGGTGTGGCCAGTTCAGTATGAAAATATAGACACAAGAGACGTTGGGTAGGGTGGGATTTGGAAGAATCACAGTGGACTGAGTGTTTGAGATGCTTTCTCTGGGCTACAGCAGTATGTAGTTTTTAGATGTGTCTGGTGCTTTGACATTAACTGATGCAATTTAGGAAAATTTTGAAGCGTAAATAGTAAACTTTGTTGGACTAGAGCAGGTAATTTGAGATACAGCAGAAATGAAGCAAACATGAGCATTGGGTTCTTTGGCTGCAGGACAGCAGGAGAAGAGCAAGTCCAGGCTGGGCTATCTGGACAAAAGCAGGATAGTTTGTTCAGTTTCAGGCAAGTCATGAGGAGCTTCACCCAGTACCAGAACAAAATTCATGCTGCTTACCTACAAAATGTATGTAGAAGTGGACTTAAGGTAGCATATAGCTAAGTGACCAATATTTTGTCTCATAAGTAGAAATTAAAATTTTTCCCCAGACTGCTGTACTTTCTAGAAAAAATACTGCCTTCTGAGAAATCACTGAGCATTTTCCCTCTGTTTGGCCCAGTATTTTTAAAATCAATGGGTAGTGTTTCATATTACACTTGTGATGTTCTGTGAAACCCAAGTTCTAAGCCTATTAATGTTCTCATTTTTTCTTGATGAGTTATTACTTACATTCTCATAGCTGTTTTTACTTGAGGCTTTTAATGTTGTACACTGCTATTAATAGAATTTATATGTTAGAGTGGGCTTTTGTTAGCTCATTTCCTAACTGCTGTTCTTAAAACCTAGGGGTCTTGTAGAGTATGAACTTTTTCACTCAGTCTTTCAGCATCTTGATGTTTACTCATAAGGATATTGTAAAAATGCAGAGAATTATGCAAAGAACAGTCTAAATGTAGTACAGTTTTCTACTAAAAAATTTGTATGTATAGAAATATGTGCACCAATATAAAAGATTTAATTGCATTAGCATTTATCTGTTGTTCTATTACACATTATATTCTCTGCAGTACTTTAATAAACCTAGGAAAAATTCTATGTAGAATTGAAATATATAAATCAGTATCTTAAAGCAGATGCATACTGCACACAGTTATAGAGGAAATGAATATATATTTCAGATATATGCCCTTGTTGTCGTCCCATCCAAACAACCAAGTTTAATATTTAGTAACAGGAAAAGGAAGATTATTGTCACTTTATTTGACTGTAGAAAGCTACCACTCTGAGCACAGTCCATATGCATGAAGTTCATAATTGCCAGCCAAGTTACCCAAGAGGGAAGAAGAAGCAATGTGTTTTCTGTTTGTTTCCACTCTTGTTCTTATTATTTCTTTGTCCAGGAATTGGGTATTCTTTATGGAGACAAGAGAACCATCTCTTTGAAGCCACTGTGACTACATCACCATAGCAAGCTCTACCACAGTAAGAGCTTGGATGCATCTCTGACCTCTCCAGTACTCGGCTGGAAGTCTGGGTCCCCTTAGGATTCAAGGGTCTCCTGGATTATTTGTCTGCTATTTATTTGAGAACACACTGTAGGCCTCTGGTGCTGTTAGCTTTCATGCAGAAGTCTTTCTGTCATTGTACTAGTAAGCAGTTTTAAAACATGAGCATGTTTTGGGAATTCTGCTCCAAAGAAAATGACAAGCATATTTAGTAAGTGATAGCTTTTTTGGTAGGTGAGCTGACAGCATGCTTCAAATATAATTGATTGGTGGTTGATTTAACATCAGTAATTTCAGCACACTGTAATGTGTTTGACACCCATTTTGTAAGGCATTGTGTGCTGGGAATAGTTTCTGCTGAATGAAGAATTTCTTTGTTACAACAGGAAGATGCTGGGAGAAGGCAGTGAAGAAAAAAAAATGCTTTTGATGGAGTTGGTAGAAATTATATCATTACTTGCTTTAACATGTCACCAATTTCCTCTCCCCTCCTAGTGAAAATTTCTATTCCCAAAAGTTTCTTATCAGTTTTTCCTCTTGCAAATCCAGATTTTCTTTGATTTCTTTCTTAAAAAATTTAACTTCTATCTTTTTCTCTCAAACCTTAAAATTAAAGGTACTGTTTATACTTCTATATGTTGCTTTAACAGCATCAATCTGCTGCCTCCTTGACAGGGAGATCCCTGTTCCTTGGAGCTTCCAAGATTCAGTTGTCTTCTCCTCCCAACACATTTCATTACAAATGTGGTTTGATACAAATAATAATTGGTTTTCTTTGCCATTTAGATTATGTCATACCTTTCATCTCCCTGTATTTTATCAGTGCTTATTTCAAACACTGTAATTTTAAATCCATGTGTCTTTTCTCCCTCATCCCAGCTTCCTTTGCCAATTTTCTTCACTTTCTTTGGTCTTTTTTTCTATCAGGTAATGAAATTAGTTTGTTGTGTTGTTATCTTCTGGCATGAATTTGGTCATGCCATCTTTTGTACTGCCTTTTATGGCATATCCTTCCTGAGGATTTAAGCAATTCTGTCCGTGATCCCACTGAAGCCCATCGTGTTATGTCCACCTCTACTCTGCTACCTTAGGGGAAAACTGCTACCAGCTTCCCATTGAAGCAGTGATGTAACTGTGCTGGTTGTGGTTCTGTGTCTTCTCCCAGCTTCAGCTTACTCATATGGCTTTATTATGGATTTGAAAATCACCTAGGGCAGGTTGTAACTGGTGCTCAGAATAAGTATTAATTTTTTAAATTATTTGTTATTTAAGTTCTGGGCAGCTTGCCCTGTGGAACTGCTTCTTCCTAATTCTTTAATCAAGGACACAAAGCTGGGTCCATCAGCAGTATAGAGGGAGTTCAGCATGGTGGACAGGAAGAGCTGGATGATGCTGATGACTACAAATGGGATAGAAGCTGGCAGGTCATCAGCTGGAAATGACTGAGAAACACATAGGAGTTACTTGGTCACAAGGTGACAGTGAACTGCGAAGATACAAAAGTGGTAACTGCAGTCCTAGGATGTCACAGGAAGGGTAATTCCAGACTGGGAAGGATTACTGGCTGAATATAAGCATCACTAATGAGACCTTGTTTAAGATACATGTGTTTTTGAGTAGTTAAAAAAAGATGACTTGAAACTTGAAGGTTACACAGACAAGGCTATAGGGTTGATGAAGGAAATGGAGAGTTTGTTTTATGGAGGCTAGAAAATGTTGGCTTGTTTAACTTAGCATGACAAAACCTGAGAGAGCATAAGATTTTTTTGTCTTTAAATATATCATTGCAGAAAATAACTTTGCCCTTCAGCTTAAAATGTTGGCAGAGGAACAAAGGGGTATAAACTGACTATGAGTACATTTCAGTTGGGGTTAATAAACAAGTTCTTAACTATTAAAGTTCTGAATAAATACTTCACAGGAGCAATTGGGGCACAAAATAGAAAAGAAGTGAAGCTGAAACTTGCTAGGTTTATAAAAGAGTTTATCTACAACAAGGCTGCTTCTGAGACCAAGGAATTAGACACCCTCAGCTAGATGATCATTCTATGCCCATGGCCTTTAGGATGTACTGAGTTGTCTTTTTCTGTTTCTTTCTTATTTCTTTATTTTTAATCTTGTAGAGAAGCCATTTGGAGTTGAGTAATTGTTTCAAATACACAGGCCATTTGCAGACAGCAGGATGTGTTTGTAACTGTGGTTACCTTCCAGAAGTAAACAAAGTTTCCATCCTTATCTTGATGTAGGGTTTGGAGCAGATACTTTTAAAATCACATTAGCTCAGCTCAGCTAACTGAACTTGACTGAAACTCTGCTTTTCTAAAATGGAGATGAAGGTGTTGAAATGTTTCTACTGCAACAGTCTGTGTAAGCTAATTCAGTCAGCAGAACTGGTTTGGTTAAAGAAGGCAGTTTTATGTTACTGACATAGATTTGCAGCCCTTTGAATATCATCCACCATCTGATAGGAGCTAGATAAAAATTACTGAAAAAATTTATGTTGGACAACAAACTGTATTTCAAAAAAAACCAAAACAAACCCTCTAATGATTTATAGATTGGTCTAACCCAAGCTGCTGGATTTATCTATATAAGGCTCTAACTCATCTTTAAAATAAAGGATTAATAGTGTTGACTTCACTGTTGGACAAATCTCTTGCAAGTGAAAGGAGATTGGGATGCAAGACAATTTCCAGTTACTTCTACCAGAAGACACAATGAAAGGAGAAAACCGTAAGAGTCGTAAAAATATTCTCCTCCCATGTGCTCTAAAAGGATGCGTTTGGCATTTGATGGGATGCCAATGTGCTGCAAGTGTTGACTGCTGTTCTTTAAAGCCTTATAAAGAAACAAAACTAACAAAAGACACTACAGACAATATTGCAGCAATAAATGTTTCTTGGATGTCAAACACCCTCCAGCCCACAGCACTTTGATCTTTGGAATGAACCATAAAGAACAAATAGAGTAATTTTTCTTGCATGCTAACATTTAACAGTGAGGTTGATGAACTTCTGGAAAACTAGCATAATGGGCATGCCTTTTCCATTTGTTAAATTGTTTTGACAAGGGCATATTTCATTGAAAGAGGCTGTTTTCTATTCCTTCCCTTCTTGGTTTCTGACAAAAAAAAAAGGAACCAATATAGAACTTCACAGCACAGAACAACTCACCTTCCACATGAGCCAAATGTAAAAAATATCACCTAAATGCAATTCCCTTTTTTTTTCTTTTTTTTCTTTTTTTCTTGCGGGGGGGGGGGGGGAGGGGGAGTTGGTGGGCGAGGTAGGAGTGCAAGAAGAAAAAGAGAAAAGATTGCATAGACAGGGTAGCTGGGTATTTGTGAGTTTTGGCTCAGTCAGCCTTTTCATTGAAAGCCCCTGTTTCCATTAAACTTGCCAAAGAAAATGTATGAAATATATTAATGCACACTGTACACTTCAGAGATGGGATCAGTGAAAATTATCAAACCCCTTCTAGTGCTTTCTCTGCAACTAGACATGAGCATATCAGTGGGCTCTACTCTGCTCGCTTAGTATTTCTCATCTTCAAAAGTGGTGCTGTTTTTATAGTTTCATGTCTTTGTCCTTCCACATTTCCTTAGGAACAGAAATTGTCAAAGTGGAAGAGGTTCTCTCCCATGTTTCTAGGCCAGTTCCCATAGCAGGGTGTTATACTCCCCTAAAACCTCCTTTTTCAGGATCCCCTTTTCTCCATTTGCAGACTTAAGGGGTTGGTCTGTTTGGTAGGCCTATTAGCTTCTGGTAGGTTAAAGCTCAGACTCTATTAATAGATTCTTCTGAAATCATTTTGCCTATTTGTATCCATATTTTAGACACTAAAGAATTGTTTTCAGATATAGCTTAACATACTTAACTAAGAGATTCTTAATGTCTTGGCTTCTTGGAGTCAGGAGTTCAAATTCTGACGAGATTTAGCCCAAGCCTTCCACTGTGAGAAGATGCTGATTTATACGGTTTCTGGTAGAAAACCTTAACATGTCCAGGGCTTTTCTGTTCCCTCTGAATGGATGTGAACAGTCTCTGGGCATAACAATCTGGGTTTGTTCCATCAGTCTCATTCTTTCCCACTGTTTGCAGTGTAATGTCTGTGTTTCAGCAGTGCAGAGAGACTCTACCTATCTAGAGAGACCCTACCTATTGCCTCACAGACTTCATCCTCTCCTTGTTATATAGGCAAATAAATCCACCAGTTTGCTCTCCATGGTTTTCCTTTTCAGAGAAGACAGTGATGACCAGAACCTTCGCTGAGTTATGACCATATCCTTAGCCTGTCCAGGGCAGAAGCCAGCCCCTCACTGGCAGAAATGTTGGTGGATCCTTGCATTTGATTTCACATTCTTATTCTGCTATGTCCTGCAACACACTAAAATTGAAACTCAGGATGCCTTGTAGATAGTTCTCAGACTCTGTCCTGACCATTTGCAGAAGGAGTAGTATTTATCATACCAAATTTCAGGTATCTGACATGGGCTGTTAACTGCTTTGTCTCCTGGATCTATTTGTGCTACTGGACAGGATTATCATCTGTGCCTAAGTATCATATGTATGTCTGAGCCTACAGTTCTTTCAGATATGGAAATAGTCTGCAAAGATTTTCTGCTTATACAATGTAAGGTAGCAAGGCTCATTCTTCTCAGTCTGGCAGTTTTTCACATTTATTATAAAACTTAGTTGCAAGTGGTTGCATGTTTGCAGTTGCATGTTTGTTGCAAATACTTCAACACTTCTGTCTTGCTCTGCCTGTGGGAAAGCTTGAGGTAGGAAAAGATAGTTCTGCTAGAGGTAAACCTTCTCAAGTGCCTTTTTCTGTCTTTTGGAACTGCTCTCTGTCTCATAGCAGTTAACAGATGATCTCAGTGGAGCACTGAGATCTGCACATAAACCTCTTACCTTTAATTTCTCATGCAAACAGAATACAGAAATGACTGGTTAGGAAACAAGTACTGAAAATACCCATAGTTAATTTCCTTTTAGGCTTTGACTTGACATAGCTTTTGGGCAAGTAAAGAGAAATTATGTATGGTATCTCTGTGTCGCTTGTTGGCTAGCTGATCCTGGACTGCCATAGCCACCATCCATGCCCAGCATGAGGGACAGCATTATTCCAGTGTACAGCCTGCAATAACAGATTTGCTGCCTTTTTCTTGGGGATTTCTGGATGGGAATTTTAGTGTGAATCCATTGGCTCTTTCACCTGGTGTGGGCTGAGCACTCTCTTGGTGCCCGTTTTGTACAGATCTCCTTGGGTGATGACTCTCCCTCTGCCCACCACTGCCATCAGTCTCTTTCATGTACATTTTCTCTGAGAGGCAGGTCAGCAGTATGCAAGGTGCTGACTTCTTTCCTGGAAAGTACTTTGAGTTTCCTCCATGGGGGACCTGCGTGTGGGCAAAGCTGTGGGCCTTGCAGAGGGCTTTAATTTGGAACGTTGCTGCTTGGGTGTCTGCTTCAAAATACAATAATGCAGTCTTAATTTTTGATGTTGTGGGGTTGTAATGGCTGTTTTGAGGACAATCTTTCTACTGTGGTGCTGCTAACAGGTCATCTTTTTCAAAAAATTACCAAAATATTCTGAATTCTAATGTAGGTGGGTGTTTTTTTTGTGTGTCTGTATCTACTTCAACTGTGTATGCATTCCTGAAAACCAGTCTTCCCTCCAGTGAGCGAGGATAATTGAGCATTGAAGTAACAGTGGAAAACAGTTCAGTACCATGTCAAATCATGTCCTCCTTGCTAGATTTTCTCAAGAATTTTGTGGACCTTCTCACTGGGACCATATGACTCTCTTTCAAATGATGTGGGTGAGCAACAGCTCAGAGCATCACAGATTTTGGGATCTGCAGTCTGTATCTTATGGACAGTCTTCCTTCTTCCAGAGGGAGGGTGCATCTCAATCTTTCTTTGATGGGTAAGATCGATATCTGAACTTGTTGCAGTAGACATCAAGCAAGTGAGACGATGAAGTTAATTCCTTGCTTTCCTCCGACGTCTTTCTGTACCCCACAGACTTCAGAATCACTGAAATGCAAATTTCCTCAGAGTCCAGAGGAGTACATATTTTCTTCTCCATACACGTGACATTTGGCAGTATTTCCATTTGGCAAGATGTCCTTGCAAGTGCATGACCATCCATTGTTTCAGCTTGATGTTCACAACTGAGATGCAGATTTCTGAAAGAACTCAGCAGTTTAGTAGCCTCATACTGGACTGGAAACCTTAAACTAGATGCAAAGTCATGCAAAGCCTTGGGCTCATGCAGTATTTCAGGAGGATTCTGAATGTGAAGTTTGTTAGACCAGGATGAAGCTCTCTTTCCAGAGAGGAGCAGTAATTTGTAATTTCGAGATTGTCAGTTGGTATTCATATTACTCTCTCCAGAGTGTTAGTATCATTAGTATTCTTACTTAGCTACCTATCCCCATATCATGAGGAAAGGGCAAATAACACTTTTTACCCTTGTGATACCTTATGTTGTAAGAATGAAAGTGTCAGATGTCTACTGGACTTCAAATATTCTGTTTGCAAAGGAATAAACTGAAACAAAGAGGGGCTAAATAATTTTTTGTTAATATGATTCAGAAAGCTTTTAAGAAACTGAAAAGTAAGCCTTAAGTTGTGACCGAAATTGTGCATTTTCTATATAATTACTTTGGCTTTTTTCCAAACCATACCAGCTAATGAAAGGGAAAAGAAGAATAAGATGATATGAGCAAAGCCAGAGCAAAAACTTTGGTTGTCCATTTGCTAGCAGGCCTGTGGGTGGTGCTTGGCAGGGCACATGAGTTGGGGCTTTTCTTGTAGCCACATTAGCCATTCCTAACACCAGCTTCAAACAGCATTGCAGGTGCCCTACCTTCATGGCTTGTCCAAGGGACAGATGGTTCCCTTGGTGAGGCTCAACATCAAGTCTGCAGAGACCTGGGCTCAGGTCTGCATTGTTGAGCCATGGATCAAGTCTGCAGTATGCCTTCCTGTAACTCCTGTAAAATGTGGATTACACTTGCCTTCTGCCTTTTATTTGTCTGATCCCTGACTACAAGTACCTCAGGACAGGAGAGATTTTTTGCTCTACCTGTGAATGATGACACTGCAGGGTTTCAAGTCATTGCTATAACAATGTAGATCCCTTGAGGTGACAATAATTACCTAGAAAAGCTGTTCCAAAGAAAATAGCTAAATTGCTGTGAACTCTTAACTTGCATGGCTGAATTTTGACACCCTCTAAGAAACTACAGCATTTAAAACTCAAAAAAAAGAGGAACCTCCTCTGCCTCTGATATACTGTCTTGAGAAGGAAGAACAGCTTTCTCATGAAAAGGTTTGACACTTTACTTTGCCCCACCTCATTTCATCAGCCTCACTTTGTGTCTTTCTTCTTGATTTTGAAAAGAGAAGCATGCTAAATCCTGTTGCAGGTGATGTTTTCTAATCACCATTGGCAGTGCAAGCATCCTCATCCCTTGGAGGTGCTGTCACATGTGCTACTGGAGCACTGCACTGTGCACTGAGGTCAGGAGGGACCCGTCTGGAAGAAGAACAATGCAGTGCCCTGACAAAGTGTCACAGTCAGCTTGAACATAACTTACAGTGTCAGGAAGAGAGAGCAAGAAAAAAGTGTGAGGCGTTCTAATAAAAGCATTGGTACTGTGAAGATTCAGTTTTCTTAGAAAGAATCTTAAGAAGTTCTTTTTTTTTCTTTTCCCTTTTCTTTCCCCCTCCCCCCCCTCCCATCTGCATTATCAACTCTGTACCTGCTGTGTCTGTCTCTTTATCTGTTACTTTCAATATGCATTGCAACTCCTGTCTTCTCCTTTGTTCCCGTTAGCAGGATGGGCCTTTCTAGACAAAGGAAAAAGGAGAACTTTTGCTGGCCTACATATGAAATAATTTCTCACCTTGTGAATGGTGGAGGAGGCAATCCAAGTCCCTTAGTTCTGAATCTCTTTCTTTTTCCTTTCTCTTGGTTTATACTTCGAAGCAGGGACAGGGTGCTATTTGCTTTGCTATTGCATGTTGTTTGACAGATGCACACAAATCCAGGAAGTGCTCCAAATCCTGTATGACTTCTTTTATCCCCAAAGGGACTTCCTGAAGAGGAAACAATTATGGTGGTTTTTGTTGGTTTTGGGTTAAGAAGGCTGATACCAGATTTTATTTCCACCGACATCTGAAAAACAAGTACTTTAAGATTTCACATTCAGAGTTGATTTGTGATGAAAACTTGATTGATCGGAATTTTTTAGGGGATAAAGAAGCTGAATCCTCAAGTGACTACAGGTTAGCCCAGACCAGTTGGATTAAGCTTGCTGTGACAGTAGAGAATCCTGTACAGCCTACCTTGGTCTTCTCCTTTCTGCACAGACATCTTCCAATGTGACTGCAGCAATCTGAGGTGTCATATCATCTCTATGCCCTTTTGCAGGGGAAACTTTCTGACTTCCTTCAGAGATGCTGTTCTCTGTGCCATTAGAATAAAAAATCATTTTAGGCAGGGGTTAGAGAACATCAGAAGTGTGAATCAGAGAAGTCCTGCGAGCTCCTCCCACTTGAGGGACCCAGTGAGTTTCTGATGGTCTGCACTGACCACTGGCAACAAGGAACTGCTGCACTTAACAGGCAGTGAGCATGCACAGAATTGCAGAAGTGCTGTCATGAAAAGTACTGTTCAAGAAGGTATCTGAACTGCAAAATCAAGAGTACTAATCGCAGCTTAAATATGTATTTATTTAGCCTAAGAATTAAATTATGTGAGTAGTATAAAAGTGAGTGGCTTGCTGTGACTGTGTTCTCGCAAAAAAACTGTGTGGGTCTTTTGGTAGTAGAGGGAAGGTGCAAGTGATCCATTCCACCTGCCTATGCTGGAAGACAGAGGCTTGGCTCAGCCTTTTGCTTGAACTGGTGCCAAGGAATGTACTTGAAGACTCAGTTTTGACTCTGCCAAAAGAGGGAGGTGGGGCCCAGGGACCTGTGGGAATATCAAAATTTTAAGTTGGTATGTAGAAACAAGCAAACTAAATTTAGGAGCATCTTAAAAAAAAAAATCCTATCTATCTATCAGTGTTAAGTGCAGCAAAGTCATAGGAACTTAAGAGCCAGGAGCTGAACTCTACTTAATGAATGTTAAGGTGGATAACTTCAAAAAGACTGTCCTGTATTAGGACTATGAATGTCCTCAAAGCTCAGGGACAATCCCACTCAGGATTTGAACCTGCGTAAGGAGGTCTGTCAGCTCTTGGATGTGGGTACTTCATGTTCTTTGTAGCTGTTTCTTTGCAGCAGTTGAATAAAGGTTAGGAGACAATAGATTCAAGCTTTCCTGTTGAATTATACCCCACACCACTGATTCAGAGTATAGACCATCATGGGATGCTTTCAGTTACTCACAGAAGCAGTATTAACCTCTGTTATATCACAAAGGGCCCCAGAACAACTGCATCCACAGAATTAAATGCTGTTTGTTGACATCATCACAGAAAAAACAGATGCAGAAAGCTTGCACAATCTGAAGGAAAGTGTTGCTGTGTCAGGGAGAGTGTAGTGTGAAGCCAAAAGTGAATTCCTACAAGGCTGAACTGAACTCTGTAGCCATGTGATAGATGGAGGAGACCAGTATAAATCACAGGATAAAATGACTACTGTAAAGAATGCTCCTTGTCCTACAAATGCTCCCTTCTAATGAACTATTTTAGTCTTTTCGTTTTCCAGAACCTGTCAACAGTACTGAATTCTCTGATTCAGCTGCTCAGGAGAGAACTGAAAATGGTAATGCACTGATGCTATGAAGAAAACCAGGAGACTTAGGGACACAATAATCTCTGATTTAACCCAGTGCAATATATATTGGACTGGCAGGTTGGACTCTGTTACTCAGAGCAGAACTTGCCCTTTGCAGTTGAAAATGTGGGGCTCAGGCCTGCAGTGGGGTAAGCTACACCCCAGATGGAAGGATGTGGAGTGGTAGGGTGAGAACAGGTGTGATGCTTTGTGGGTCTTCAGTGTTGGTTAGGAGAGGCAGGAGTGTGCTGTGGGGATGATATGTGTTGATACATTACACAGAGGAAATCTGGTTTGCCTCAACATACATGGATGCAACCCTTAGATCAGCTAAGAGGGTTTTCTGACTGAAAGTGACTCATGTTTGGTCATGGTATCGTTGGTGAGCACACGCTCAAGCCAGGCATTGCTTGAGTGGACACACAGAAGGAGCAAAGGTCTGATAACTTTCAGCCAGTTTGGACTCTTATGAAAAGCACCATTGTTTTATCTTTTTCACCTCCCTTTTGTTTTTAAGTAACATGTATCAGGAATTTACTCTTTGTAAACCACTTTGGTCACCAGATTTGCCCCAGGTACTCGTGTTGGTTGTGCAGGCCTGTATGCTTGGGGCATTGACCCACAAATGTTTCACTGCCTGTGAACAATATTGCCTGCCATTGGCATGTATTTGTGTTAGCGTGTCATCCTCTTGATTACTCTTTGTTGGAATTTCTCCTGCCTGAGCCTGATGTAAATACTACGAATGACATCCAGCCCTAGTCTTCATTGTTAATCTTTATCAAATTTGGGCCAGTGACCCTGTGTAACTGCTCTGTCATCCTCGGTTTGCAAAACACAAACATTTCTGCTGGCAGCTGGGCTCCTGGTAATGCTACAGGCAGGCAGGCAAAAGTGGTGAGAGCCAGGGTCTTATCATGGTTAAGAGATGAAGGTAGAAAGTTGGTTTGTGTGATGGCATGAAACCTGGGGAAGGATTTGGCAGGTGAACTGGGACTGTTATTCATCATTGCCGTAAAAACTGAACAGAGCAAAAAGCAAAGGTGTGTTTAACTCCAAGTATTTGAGCACACTCTTATTCTCCATCATCTCTGAAATTAAGGCTCGCTTGTGCTTGAGCTAATTTCCTTATGATGATGGAAAATGGCATTCATCTTGATGATTTGTTCGGGAAAAAGTTAGTCCAGCTGTTACATAAATAAAAACTGTTGAGAATATATTTAAGGCTGTTCTGACTCTACCCATATAAATTAGTGCACCATTAACACACACTCCTGTGGAATGACTGACACAATTACTTGGAAAACTATGTGTTTCTTGAACTTATAAAGTATTAAATAGTAAAATTTTTTAGCAGAGAATTATAGGGCGTGCATAGGAAAACCTCCAAGTAGTCCAAACCAAGAAATCCTATCTGTTTATCCTGATAATTTGTCAAGTTCATGTTCCTGTTGTGGCCTACTCATCATATAGGCATCTTGCTCTTGTAACATGTATTTCACTGTATCTGCTCCTGGCACTGAGAACTCTTCTTGAGGTAGCCAGGAGTGGCTCGAGATTTTGCCTGCATTCAAGGAAGTCTGGATGAATTGAGCAAATTTAGGAAGTTAAATCTCAATCAAATCTGTGTGAGGCTCCTACTCAGCAGTGCTGCTGCCCTGCTTGTTTGCAATCTCTGGGTACTAGCTGGCATTCTTGGATTAAGTAATTTTTAAAATGAAAAATATATCAGTAATTTTTTTCTGTCTTTCCTTCTTCAATACCAAAAGTCTCTTTGAAAATTGAACCAATGGAAAATGTGGACCACTGGGAGGAACACTTAATGGGTCAATTCTTGACAAGAATGGGATGGATTACAGCACTTCTGTAAAAGTAATAAAAAGAAACTAAAACAATTACTTTCAGAATTAAAATGCAACACAGTATTCTCTTAGAACTTTCTTCAATGATTTCCTCACACAAAGACTCATGCAGTACTCACTGCTTTAATTTAGATTTAAAGTGTGTCTCCCCAGTGTGGGAAAGATGAAAGAGTGTTTCCAATTTGTAAATACTGGTGGAAAACTTACAGATTTTTTTTTATTGCTGAATTTATATTTTAATTAAAAAGGGCTTTATGGAGTGAAAATAAAAAGAGAGTTTTGGCAGAAAATTTCCATCGGTTCTAAAGTTTCTGGCTTTTTTTAATGGAAAAAAAGAATCCAAGCATAAAAAAATTATTCTCCTTATGTTTGGGTTTTTTTTTGTTAATAATATTTTTGTTTGTTTCTTTTAAAGAGTGATTTCTTTTTTTAACTTTGAAATGGTCATTTAAGACTAGGGCAAGAAAAAAAGAAAGCAAAACCAACCAACCAATCAGCCAAAATCACAAAAAAAACAACCCCCCAAAAAAAACCTACAAAAAACCCCCACAAAAAACCAAAGCAGAAACAGTAAAAAAACCCAAACCCCAGACCAATCCTCCTCCTTCCTTTCAACCCCCCAAATACTTATTAATGCTTTCATGTGAAATTTTTATGTTTTAAAACTAATGTATCATTTTCACTTTAAAGAGATAGCATTTCACGTTCCGCTTCCCTCGAGATATTTTCAGGTAGCACAGCCATATGGATCATAAAAGTGTTTAGCTACCATACCTAACTTGTTATCTTTGTAACTTGTTGCTACCTTGTTACTGGCATCAGTTCCAAAACCTCTTCTAAATTCACTGGTCCACATCTGCCATGGAGGAAATAACCACATGCACCAAGGAGCATGCTAAACCTGCATTTCTGTCACTGAGGTTAGTTCCCTTAAACATATTTGTATAGGAAAATTGATTTTGGTAATCCACCTTTCTGTCCTTCAGGGTGTTCTTAAGTGCTTTGGTGTTTTGTCATAAGAAAAAAAATGGAGACATATTTTACTGGTAGGTATCCTTCAGATTTACATGTGTGTAAACAGCACAGTTCTGAGTGCTGTGGAATTTTAATTTACTTTTCTCCACCCAGCTGGGTGCCTAAATTATAGCTATAGCTCAGAGAAAGTGTTGAAAGAAATAAAAAGTAGATCATAAATAATACCTGTATCAGTAATCTGTAATCTAAGGGTGCAGGTCTCTGCTTACCGGCCTTGCCTGGCTGTTTAAAGCTTGTCAATAGATAAAAAGAGGAATTCACCTATAAAATAATTATTTTGGCATGTAAATGTTTAATGAGGAATTCTTCAGAGACATGTAGGTAGTGACTGGTGGGCTGACCAACTGCTTAAAGAAAACTAGTGACTTTTTGGCTAAGGTGGTACTCTAAGAAGTGAGAATCTTCCTGAGGTTTAATTTTTGTATGCCATGGCTCTCAATTTTTAAAGTTAGGGCTATAAAACATCCCCCTTTGTGATGCAAGAAGCAAGGATATAGACATGGGGACTGATTAAGTTACTGACACTACAATGGTCAAGTTATTAGATAGGCGATCGAGTGCTTTAAGCAACTGTACCTAAAAAAATGAATCAAACTAACAGAAAATACGGTTAATTTAAAATACAGAGTTAGAAGGTATGTTTTGCTGAATGCCTGGAGGCATCTTCCTGTGTTGCGAGTGTTGCTGATTTCATTGTGAGTAACAGAAAAGCCACTTCTCTGCATTTTGTTGAAGATTTTCCAACAGGTAAAGGCAGAGCAGAAGCACTTGAGTTGCAGAGCAAGAAAGGACTGGAGTTGTGAAGGACCTGCGTGGCCCATTTTTTTAGTGTGGGGCATGTATGGTAGCCTGTAGCTTAAGCAAATCTTTGAAGAGCTTGGATTTGAGTTTAAATTTATGTTCTGTCACAGAAGATGAGTGTTTCAAATATTTTTCTTCCTACGCAGAAACCAAAGTTGCTCAAAGGGAGAATGTTTTAACTTTCTCTCTTGGTATTTTTTTTCCTGTTCTAGTCAAGTAGATATTTTGTTCTTGTCTTTTTAAAGACTTACTAAATATTAAATTACCACATTTGCAGCTATTTTCCTGGAAAAAAAAAAAAAAAAAGTTACATTTCAAGGAAATACTTACATTTTCTTTGATATGGCTCAATTGGAGGTAGTGATTACAGGGAAGTCAAACCAGATGCAGCTGGAGTTCTCATCTGCTTCCACTAAGGCTGACATGGACTTAATGTTGGAGCATAGCTTTGATGACAATTTGAATGGGAACTTAGAGACTGTATTTCAGGGTTTGAAGGCTTCAGTACTGATGGAGCCTTAAGCTAGGTGGTTTTGTAATTTGAGATTCAAATTGTTCTCTAGAGCTGCATGAGAACAATAAAGTGTTGTAGATAAAATTAATTTAGCTGACAGATATGCAACATGTGCAATATATTTTTATTATTTCTTTACAAAAGCAAAGCTAAATGCTGTAATCTTTATTCATTTGTGTCCCTGCCCGTACCCAGACTAAACTCCCATTGTCTCTAATCATCTCCAATTTGACTGAAATTGGTGGAAATGTATTGGTGGAAATGTTTAAGGGTGTGATTCACTTCACTTTAGGCTCGCAGGCCAGTGTCACTCATTTTTCCATCTGATTTTCCACTCTCCCAGCAGCATGGCAGCTGTATGAGCAGCAGATCATTTTTGGGAGGATGTTTGCCCTGTTTTGTTAGCTCTGATATAAAAATTTTCAGAAGTTCCTGTTTTAACAACTTCAGTCACTAATTATTTCTGCAGCTATTACTATTTGAAGATGTTGAAAAAATATTTTCTGGGTGTATTGTAAGTTATGTTTCTGCACTGACTTGCTGGGTCATGCTGGCTGTGTTAAAATGTCTGGTTATGGTTCTGTTTCCTTTTTCAACCATGCTAGTTTTCAGGGATTATTCTGGATTTCACATATTTTTCTAAGTGATTCTTTGGATCACAAGAAGGTGAAATAGCTCATGTATGTATTTTGATCAGTGTTGCTGTCAGTTATGAGAAACTGTTCTCTGTATTTCATAGCAAATTATACAAGAATCTCATATCAGTCACAACATGTTGAAGCAATATTTGGTGTGCAGGTACCATTTATTCTTTGAGAATCTCTTGCACTATGGTTTTCAGGATACCACTTCTGAGCAAAATTTTCACACTGGCATTCCAAGCACAGTCAAATGCAAACCTTGGTACCCTCAAAGATCTGATGTCTTCAAATATTTAATATAACTTACCTTTTTTAAAATTTGCTGTAGCTTAATATTTTGTAATGACAGACCACTGATTTTTGAGCTCTAGCTGCCTATGTAAGTAAAAGTCCTCCTATGAGTTTCTCCAGTTTGATGCTGCAGCTGAACTCTTAACATTTCAGGTTGGTTTTGAGAGTATTTTTTTCATCCTTTTTAGTCAAGTAAGGTCATTTGATGTAGTGAAATTCTTACTTGTTTTCACTAGTGTAAAATTAGAGTAGGATTTGGATCTTGATATGAAATAGGTTTGGTAGTATTATTATATTTTTTGTAGTAAGACTAAATTACAATTTGACCACTTTCATTATAGATGATCAAACAGAACTGCAAACACAATTTTCAGATTAACATCCATTACAGCATAAAGTATTCAGTGGCAGCCTTTGCCAAGAGCTGCCCAGAACCTAATTATTCATCATTAAACTGCAGCCTGAAGACACAAAACCAGACCAGAGGTCTGCTGTGTAACATTGCCATACATGCATATAATAAAACAGAGGGATGGATCCACGGGGGACTTGAGTCTCCATTTCTGCTTCCTGCTCTTTATCCTACAAACCCAGCAGTTAAATTATATACAGTGTTCACAGGGAATGGCCTCAAACCACTGCTGGCCACCTCCTTTCCCTCCAGGTGACTGCCCTGACCACCAAGCTGCAGTCATTCTCCCTTCCTTGCTCTCCTTAGCCCCCACTCCCTCTGCCTTGGGATGCTGTGCAAGGGGTAACAGTTTTGGTAGAACGGGTGGAAAATACTTCTACAGACTCTCATGGAAGGTGAGAGTTGTGGGACACAGTCAGGGTCCAGGCAAATTTTCTGGTGGGATCTTGAGTGCCTGGAGGGAGCCTCTGGGTGGAGGATAGGGGATGAACCACTTAGGGAATGCACCTTTTTTTCTCCTTTTGTGCATACTCCCCCAGCTACAAACCCCAGCATTGTGCAGTGTGAAGGCCCAGGATATATGATGGTGTAGAGGGGAGGAAAGGAGGAGCACAGAAGCAGCAAGCACTTTGAGCTGATGCAGCAGGAGGCTGATGATGCTTATGGGCAGAAGCAGGCAGACAGTGCAGGTCTTCCCATCCTGCTGCAAGGTCCTTTCTCCTTGAAAATATTGTTCCTGTCATGATCTGGTGTCATGTGGGTATCTTATCTGGCATTTGAGATTCTAAAGTTCAGAAGGGAGCCACAATTTTTCTTTTTCTCTTTGTGTGTTAGAGAATACACTGAGAGGTGGGCAGAGCGCGTGGGCAGCCTGGGCAGGAGCTGACTCAGAGCACTGGTTTACATTTGGACAGATATCTCCACAACAAAGGAGATCATAACTTAGTCTGTCTTTAGTGAGAGGCTGAGCACCAGCAAACTCAGCATGATAAATGAGAGCTTGGAAAACTTGGCAATTGTGAAAATCAGATCCTCATCAGTTCCAGGTTTCCACATAGTATTAAAAGAAAATATGCACAAACTGGTGCCACTGCTACTTGACCAAGGACAGCTTCCCACTTCCTATTTATGCCCCACACTCATGCATTTTACAGGAAATAATCCCTCATAATGAGAAACATGAAAGTGTGTTGGGCTGTTCTTCCTTTCAAGAATGGTATGTGATGAACTGGAAGTAAGCATAGAAATTAAAACACTTAACTTCTCCATAAAATTGCATTCAGTAAGCATTTAAACTAATCACAGTTTGAAATTGTAATGCCTGGAGCTAAAACAATTGTGTTTAAAGCATCAAGGCAGACCCACAGTTTAAACTTCCATCAAGATGTTGAGCCTGTACTTGTCTTCTGTTTGCTTTCTTTTCTCTTTTAAGCCTTAATCTTCAATAAAAGCTGTGGAATAGGGCCAAGTAACATGGAAAACCCTATGTGCTGCTAGAGGAATGAAATCCATAGTAGAAGGAAAAAATTCTTCTTGATAAACTGTTCAGCTGCCTCTACTATATGGTGATGGTTCCTGCTGTTATTATGGGGGTAGTAGGTTGCAAAATTTCATGTCTCTCTCTCTTTTTTTTTTTTTTTTTTTTTTTTTCCCCTCTTGTCATTAAAGACTCAGATTCAACACTTCCTTTTTTCTCCCCTCTTTTCTTTTTGGGTAGAGCTGGAGAAAGTATGAGTGAACTCTCACCTTTCTATATTCTCTGCTTTCTTTCTTTAGAGCATTGTATTGCCTTTTTCTGAATTAGCTCTTTTTCTTTAAATCTTAAAAGTTTGATTATTACAGCCCAACAAGATTCCTCAGCCAGTGGACCTGGGGCTACAGACCTATATGCCCTTTACGTTTTGAAAGTCTCAATATCTTCACAATCCAAAATGACATTCAACATTTTCTTTCTTCCCCCGACCCCCCCCCGCCTTTTTTTTTTTTTTTGTATTTAACAAAATTATTTCAGTAAAAGTAATCTCCAGAAATTTCTTCTACGATCTCTTCTGACACAAAAGACAATTAATATATATGACTGTGGGTTGTAAACTACACATAGCCCCCTTGAACTTTTTGAAATTTGTTTAGAAACCAAATCTGCAACAAAAATGGACCTGAAATGCTGCTTTCAATGTTACGTGCTTCCACTAAAATTACTGTATGACTGAAGTGCTTAACCTCTGGCACTCATCAGGAAAACAGGGGTGATGCAGGTAACTAAACTTACTCTCTTTTACCTCAAAACACATTATTTATGGCAGGGCCAAATGTCTCTTCTCCCATTCCTTCTTTAAAGTCAAGACCACTTTTCTTTTGGGAAGGTACTTCAGGACTGGAAAACACTTGCTTTTCAGCTGTATCTCTCCCACTAATAATGTATTTTTCAAAAATCCTCCACACTTCTCTTTAGCCATAGATACTTGGATTGTCTCCTCACTATCCTTCCCTGCTGTACTCTGTCGGACTGTGGCTGGTGCCTCCTTCAGAGTTTTGATATTCAAGACTCAACTCAAAATGATCTGGGGGAGCCTGACTTTTAGAGGGCAGGCCCTCAACCTTCCATGAAACTCATATTCCTTGGGTGAACAATCGGTTGCTCTCACTGTGGCTCGTGACAGAAGTGGCTCATGGGTCTCCCCAGAACTGAAGATGAATTTGGCCCCACTGGAACCAATTGCTGCATCCCCAAAGCACTTAACACCATATGTATTTATTGGGAGTGGTGTTTGAGGCCTCCCCCACAACAAAGCTACATTTCACTTCTTGCTATGGTTGCATTCAAGAAAGGAATGGAGGATTAAACATATAATTCCTGTTAGAAGCACTGAACTCTAGCAGGCTAGGGTGCAAGCAGGCTTTTTTAACCCTCAAGATCAAACCCTAGGGGTTTGCTTACTTACTGAATAATAATTTTTCACCTATTTCATAAAGATTGTTGCTGTAGCACATATTCATGTCGCTCTCTAGTAGTGCTCAAAAGTTCAAGATATGTGGTTAAAATCTCAAAATCACAATAACTTTCTGGTTTAGAAAGACAAGCTTTAATTTTGTTATTGTCTCTGGCAGATCCTCTTTCCTACTTTTTAAAAATAAACTAACCAAATCAAAGGTAAAGTAAAACCAAACAAAATAACTTACATATTTGCTGGTGATCTGAATTGAGCAGGAAATCGATGCAACAGATGGAAAGATCTTGGTTAAGGGATGAAAATATTTTGAAAGTTCTTCTTTCTGCCTTCCAGTATACTTAAAAAGGAAGCTGAAGTTTCTAATTCTCTTTTCTGAAGGTGAGAAGGGCTTTGGCTTAAAGACACTGAACCAATTACATCTTGAGGTAAAACTGAGCCATACCAATGGTGTTAGGTGGTTTGCATCCATCAGAAAAAATGAGTGTAGCATGGAAACTGTGGGGAACAGTATGGGAACTGTATGGGAACATTAGAAACTGTTCCCATAAAGCTAATAATGTCAAGTCTTGTACCTATACAGAAATAGCTTTTAAACCTTGCACGGTAGTCTGAAAGTTTATATATATATATAAGCATATATATATAGTATTGCTTTTATCACACCAAGGCTGAAGTGATACAATAACTCTTAATTTTTCTCCTGTGTTGATAAAATTATCTTGGGCCAAAGTGTAATTGGCACTTTACATATATTTATCAGTGACTGTGTTTCAGTGAAGGGAAGGAGAACTAGTTATGGGTCTATAAACATTCTTTAAACTGGTGTTGCTACATCTAGAAAAATGGTTGTACCAGCTACCTTGTTTGTATTTTTGTTTGTTTTTTCTTTTGGTATAACGTCATGGTCAGGAACGATCCGGGGAAACAAATTTAGCAAAGTGAATTAAATATTTGGTTTGTGCTCAGCTCTATACTGCTGCCCATTCATCTGAGGAACAGTTAGTGGTTACATGAGTGTTCCTAGTTTGTTTCAGAGCCAGTAAAGGAGGTTAGATTAGACTGACATCATAAGAGCTGGATAAATTAGCCCATGCTGGGCCCAGAGCTTTTATACCTGGCCTGTGTCCAGGTGTAGAAATGTCTTGTTAAAAGCTGAGCTTGAATGGCTCTGCATTCCAGGCACTTTGCTGACTGGTGTGCACACATACCCCACAATGGTTTTACTGATGAGAAAATGCTCATTTTTGTATTTAATCACATAGAAAGTTTTTCCTGCTAGGGTTCTTGCTATGCATGTTTCCATTCCTTTCCCAGATTTTATATTATTTTTTTGGATTGTCTATAAAAGATTGACCTTCTGCTCACAAATATTCTTGTCATTAGATATAAAGCATATGTATTGGCATAAAAACTACCTTATATGGAATTAAAATTACTGGCACTTCTTGAAACATATTCTGCATCTGAAAGCTTAATCATATGTTGGACAGTGGTGATCATAAAAAAATAACCTCAAGTACTTGCAGTTTAAATCAGTGACCTTTACTTTTTGAGTGGCTGCACTGATACTGAGGTTGTGAAGTGCTAAGCCAAGATGAAACTGTATATGTGTGAAAACAAAGGTGTATGCCAACAGTCCCTGCCAGCAAACACTGTGCCCTAAGTGAGGGTGAATGAGGAGACTGGTGAGGAAATCAGCAGGTTAAGGTGCAAGAGTAAGAGCTTGTTTGTGTGACTAAAGATTGATTCCTACAACTCTGAAGGAAGTAGTTTCCTAAGAGGCATTCAACCAGTTTGAAAAGCTTGAGTTCCCTTGATAACCAGAGTATCTGAAAACTTGTCCATTCAGCTGCTAAAAGCTGTAGATGCTTTTAAGATACAAATGTTAGAAACTGGGCCAAATTCTAGTTTTAACATCAAGATACTGATTACATAAGTGGAATTTCCTTGGCATTTTTATAATGCTACAATGAACAGAATTGACCCCTCAGATACTACTGAATGCTGAATGAATAGCCGCTGTCTCTCTTATCTCGGGTTCAGAGCAAAGTCAGGGTGATTCACAAGTAGGGTTTAAACACACATTAGCTGCAATCACTTTGTCTGGCTGCCCTTGGTCACTTTGCTTCACAGGGCCACCATGGAAAGAGAGTGGCCAGAGACACCTCGTCAGGGCAGCCTAGTCAGACACCTAGACAGTGTGCAAGTGATGTGCAGCCAAGAACGGTTGCAGTCATCTCACCTCTACAGAGGAGCCTGTATGCAAGTGTGGATGAGGAGTTAATCTAAGCAACTATTTTAGACAGGACCATACACAGGAAAAGGATCAGACTAGGGTTGTTTTGCAGGTCAGGGTTGTTTTTCCACTAGGTCTAGGACACCTGGTCACTGTCACGTGGCAGCTGGATACTTCTACACCTCCAGCCCAACACTGGGACAACTGGATGCTGAGCAGCAGGTGCTGCACCCTCCCTCAGCCCTAGCCCAGGTTCTGCTCATGGTGCTGAACAAGGGCAACACAGGCCTGTTACTGTCAGTAGCCAGTTTCTACAAAAGCACCCTAAGAGCAAGACTACTGCCATTATGAGACAGAGGTATCTGTTACACTACGCCCTGGAGTAGGATAACCCTCTGGATAGAGATCTTTGAAGCTTTCTGATAACCATGAACATAATTTTAAACATAATTTTAAAAATCCCAACTCTCTATCCCCCATGGCAGGCCAACTTATAAGCATTCCCAATTCACTCTATACTGCTTCAAGCAAGACAGTAGATGGAGGAGGAAGTGCTGCTCCAGGAGTTTTCTGTGGCCTCTGCTCATCCCTCTTCTGAGAGCAGAAGTAAGCATGGTAATTAGCAGCAACCATGCTGTGGGTTTTGCAGTGTCTCTCTCTCCAGAATAGGATTGGTGAAACCAATTACTTTGCATACGTATCACACAATGACAATCACAAAGCAACATCTTACTCTGGGATGTCATCAGCAAAGCTTTATTACACTCTCTAGTGTATAGACTAGTTGGTGCTTGGACTGAACTTATGCACATGGTGCTATGGAGCATGCAATTTGTGGGCATCAAAACAGTTCTTTCTAAAGTGAGAATGAATGGGAAACTCAGGAGACAAAGTTCTGGACTTGCTTGTAGCATACAGAAAGACCTTTGCACCATCAAATCACCTGTGTTTTGTTTTCATTTGCACCAGTGTAGCCCCTGCAGGTTTAAATCAGTGAGATGGCCCAAGGCTGAAGTCAATTTTCTTTTAAAGTTTATTCTGCCAACATTTGGCCTTGGAAGCTTGTACCTGGAGTTGTAAAAAGTTTCATTTTATTATGATATGTTTTCCCCTCCATCCCCAAATTGGCGACTGCTTATATGAATTTTGGCAGGGTACGAATGATCCTTCACAGTCTGTAATTTACAGCAACATTTGGTTTTACATAATGTACAATTTCAACATTGTCTAGCATTTCTTCATGTATTGCGGACGACTTCCAGTTTTTATTAAACTGGCATATAAAAATTGATTTTCCAGCTGGATGCAGTCACTTGGCAAACTCTGTACTTTCTAACTACATATGAGCTAAATTACACACTCTAATAGTGTGTTTGAATTATTTTATATGCAACATATAGTTGCGTGAACATGTGGCAGTTTCCCAGTGCTTTTCCCTAACTAGTTTTGCTTCTAGCTAAAGGAACTGTTACAGAGACAGATATAAATATTTAGTGAAAGAACAAGCAGGCTGTGCCTTTTGGTAGGAGAGACTTGCTAATTTACACTTGCTGAGAAGAGGTATTACTGTCTCCCCATGACATGAAGAAGTGTTAGTTAGGGCAAGTCAAAGTCTGCAAAATTACCACTTGAGTTAGGGGGCGGCTTTATGGATATGAAGAAAAATAGAGCTGGGCAGTCTGGGCCACAGCCTGTTTCATTACTGAATTCTGGAAAATTTGAGCATATTGATTGGATTTCTGCTTTGCTAGAAGGAGTCAAGATGCCAAGTGAAACACCTCTGATGTGTTCACTTCCCAATTTTGCCATGAGACACCTCCGGTGTGTTCATGTCCCAGTTTTGCCATTTCTGCTCACTGAGAGTAGGCTTTAATCCCTGTTTAGACTCATATTTGCATTACTCTTTGTGAAGTATTAGAACAGACCTTAATCTCAAACCAGTTATCCAAAAATAAACACTCGGGAGAGGACTGTGTTGAATATTTGCTCATTGAAGTCAGGCAGATGACTTCTGTCCACATAAAGTTCAGCGTGTGTGGCCTGAGATTGATGGCTGAGTTATAAATTTGAGAAGTCATTTGGTGTCACCTGTGGGCTACCTAGAAGGCTTTGGCTTTCATGGGAGACAGACACTAGAGATGGGATTTTAAAAATTATGTTCATGTTTACCAGAAAGCTTCAAATATCTCTGTTCTGAAGGTTATCCTACCCCAGGGTATAGTGTGGAACTCAGTAGCAGATATTTCTGTGTCATAAGGGTGGTAGCCTTTCTCTTCCAATGCTTTGGTAGAAATTAGCTGCTGATGGTAACACCATGTCCTGCTGTATCAAGCTCCTAGGGTCACTCAGGGCACAAGTAAATGCAGGAATTCAGAGGGCCAGTGCTAGACCTTGAATTGTGAATTTTTCATCTTGAAAAGGTTTCACTCTGCACCAGAAAAATGTTGCAGCCTTAGTCTCTTTGTAAAAAGGCATAGAATCATAGAATTGGCTGGGTTGGATGGGACCTCAGAGATCATCAAGTCCAACCCTTGATCCACTACTGCTGCAGTTACCAGACCATGGCACTGAGTGCCACATCCAGTCTCTTTTTAAATATCTCCAGGGACGGAGAATCCACCACTTCCTGGGGCAGCCCATTCCAATGCTTGATCACCCTCTCAGTAAAGAAATTCTTTCTTATGTCCAACCTAAACCTCCCCCGGCACAACTTGAGACCGTGCCCTCTTGTCTTGCTGAGAGTTGCCTCAGAAAACAGACCGACCCCCACCTGGCTCCAACCTCCTTTCAGGGAGTTGTAGAGAGTGATGAGGTCTCCTCTGAGCCTCCTCTTCTCCAGGCTGAACAGCCCCAGCTCCCTCAGCCTCTCCTCATAGAATCTGTGCTCAAGTCCCTTCACCAGCCTTGTTGCCCTCCTTTGGACCTGCTCCAGGACCTCGATATCCTTCCTAAACTGAGGGGCCCAGAACTGGACACAGTACTCGAGGTGTGGCCTCACCAGCACTGAGTACAGGGGCAGAATCACTTCCTTGGACCTGCTGGCCACGCTGTTCCTGATACAGGCCAGGATGCCATTGGCCTTCTTGGCTACCTGGGCACACTGCTGGCTCATGTTCAGCTTCCTGTCAATCCAGACTCCCAGGTCCCTCTCTGTCTGGCTGCTCTCCAACCACTCTGTCCCCAGCCTGTAGCGCTGCATGGGGTTGTTGTGGCCTTTCTACTTTGGAACCTTTTTTTTGTGTTGAGTTGCTGCAAGAGTTTTATGTCAGGCTGGGAATTCCCTGATGCACGTCTCCTCTCCTACAAAAGGTGGAGAAAAGGAAATCAGTATCGTAATATTGTCACCACTAATTCACCAGATACTTGAATTTTACTGGAGAGTACCGTTTTCCTTATTTCCTGAGAGATGGAATTAGCAATAAATTCTACCACTACCTCTCAGAGTTCTGATTATTTATCCATGGGTTCTCTTACAGAGCTTCAGGTGTCAATTGTGCTATCTATTTACCACATGGATAAACACATAGCAAGCATTATATCACTTTATTAGGCCACTAATATCTAAGAGTTTTGTCTTATGACATAGTATAAACAATAAATCAATGCTCATTGCACTTATTCTTTATGTCAAGTCTTATTTCTTCGTCTTGGGCAAAATAAAGTGTTTGGTACAGTTTCCTTGTTTTGTCTTTCTGCCTCCTCTGTTTTTATTAATAGATGGTGTGCCTGATTATTCTGCCAGGAAGGTAATACGGGATAAATTGTGGACTTGGATGAGAGAATCAGAACAAAACGTCTCAGTTCTAATTGATTTTCTTTGGGAGAGTGGAGTGAAACCAGTGCACTAAGGAAAAACTGCTACATATCTCCTGTTAAAAAGGGTTTTCTAAGAGCTCAAGAGTCATCTGTAGTGCTTTGGACATGCAAATAAGGTACAAGGTATCACACTGTTAAGAGGTCATCAAAGATTTGTTGTGGTAAGAAATTACCTAATAATTGATTTCCTAAGATAAAAGCACTGTATAATCTCAGACTATGTATTTCTGGTAGAATCGTTAGGAAAAATAGAAGATTTGTATTTTAATTAAGAGTTTTATTACATTTACAACAAAAGAAAGAAGTATTTTATGTCATCACAACCACAGCAGTCTTCTGTGCAGCATCTATAATTGCTGTGCATCAGAGCACTGGTTTCCTGGTGCCAGGAAAGACACAACAGCTTGCTTGGCTGCAGCATATTGTTTTGTTGGCACCAGTTTTATCTTTTAGGAGGAGTCGCAAGCAGCCTTCACTTTACCTTTCTCTTCTTCCACTGAAGCAGAATGGGGAGGGCAGGGGGGATTAGTATAACACAGGGATGTAAGATGTGGGGACCCAGAATGCCTTCAGCTTGTCCTTTCATAGGTAGGTTTAATCTAGGCTGTGAAGAGAACAGATCTTTCCTGGCCACGCTGTCCAGGGCCTTCTGCATAATATTCTTGAAGAGTCATTTCAGCCAAGTATTACAAGAAAAGTAGCATTGGCTTTATCAGGTAGTTTTTTCAGAGAAACCCCCCATGACTGAGATTTCCCAACATAGCTGTGGCCAAGCATACAAAACTTTTCCTTAACTTTTCCTTAAGCCTGGAATTGCCTACCTTTTCAGTTCTGAACACTGCTATGGAGTAACCATACCACCTTGCATACCTCTCAAGGCTTGTTCATTGATGGCTCTCACATCTAGTAGGTGATATTCCAATGAGTATCTTTGATTGCAGAGGACTATAGATATTCCTAGGGACCTAAGGGAATGTTTCATAATAACAAGCAGATACCAAGAACCCCAGGCTCTGTCTTGACAAAAATGAACGCATACATACAGATCTTACAGGGGGCCATCAGCTAATCATGCAGTCCAAAGCCATGACATCCTACCGAAAAGCCCAGCCAAAAATCTAATCAAACCTGGTATAATCTGAATATCATAAAACATTAACTATCTATGTCAAAGTCTGTCTGTATATTTTCTGCTCAAGTTCCTTGTTCACCATCTTTTACATTGTCAAGTTTAGGCTCAGCTGGTACCAACCAGGCCCCTGCTCACTCCCCCAGTTGTGGGACAGGGAGGAGAAAATTCACCCAAAGGTTCATTAATTGAGACAAGGATAGGGAAGTTGTCATTACCCAGTTATGGTAAGAGGCAAAAACCAGATAGACCCAACTTGGGAAGGAAAAAAACCTAATTTGATTTCTAAGGAGAAAGAGAAAACATGACAAGATCATAATACCTCCCCTCAACCCTCCCTTCTACCTGGACCCAGATCCCTTCACTGCTGCCTTTCAGTGGCACAAGGGGACAAGGAGTGGGGTTTAGGGTCAGTTCCCCACATGTTTTTCTGACACTCCTTCCTCCTCAGGGGGAGGACTCCTTACATTCTTCCCCACTCCAACACGGGGTCCCTCTCACAGGAGAGAGTCCCTCCTGACCCCTGGGACATGAGTCCCTCCCACAGGTGCAGTCCCTCAGGAACTGCTCCAGCCCGGGCTGCACACAGAGTCACGGCTGCTGTGGGAGCAGTCACCTCCTCTGGCACGGGGTCCTACATGGCTGCAGATCCACATCTGCTCCTCTTCATGATCCTCCACAGGCTGCAGCTTCATGTCTGCCCAGTTGTGACACTTCAGGGGCTACAACTCCACATTTATCCCAGCACAGTCCTTCAGGGACTTCTCCACAGTGCTCCTCCATACATTGCAGGGGCACAGCTGCCATCTCACCATGGGCTGCAGGTGCCATCTCATGCCCAGGCACTTTTTCCCCCTCCTTCTTTACTGACCTTGGTGACTTGGCTCTGGCATTGCTCTCATCCCCTCCTCTTCTCACATCTTCTCAGCCTAAACCAGAGGTGGGGCCAGAAGCTTCTATCAGCTTCTCACAGGAGCAACACCTGTGGACCCGTTTCCTAAATAACCACTGTGCTAACCCAAGACATACAGGAGGGCAGTTCTGGCCAGACTTATTAGGGTGTGTATCAGATAGAAAATGGTGTACCCACTAGAACCAGTGCACATTTCCACACAACACAGAGCTGTTGCTTATATGATACAGATCTACAAGGCAGCAACACACTTCATCAATGTATTTATTGTACTCTGTGGGTTGTTTCTTAATTCGTATAGGGCCTTCAAAAAGAATACTCTGCCCTGCTGTGATCCTCTAAAAGATTTCTGTTGTGATAGGGATTTTGTGGATTGGAGAAATGGGGTGTATTCTTCTGTGTTTCTATTGGCAATTTACGATTTTCCATATGCATCTGGAAGAGGATGCTAAATTCTGTCATTTCTGCTTTGCCAGCAGCCTCCCTTCCAGGTTTGTGTCTGGCTGGTTGGTTGGCCAAAGGACAAGGTGTGATTGTGTAAATGCCTGAATTTGAGCTACCTAGTTGGTACTAAAGTTATTCTCATTTATCATAAGCTTATCTCTCATCATCACATGGTTCTGGAGTGAAAAAATGGAAAAGGAGAAGGCTGAGCACCCCGCCTTCAACTCAGCCTTTCAGTTCAGTTCAGTTCAGTGTTGAACTAAAATAAGGTTGCTCACAGACAAGATTTGCCCAGCTGTGTATCAGGACTGTAAGAGGTACAAGTTACTACTTGGGAGAGTTTCCCTGTTGCCTTATTTTAAGTCTGTGTGGAGATGCTGTAGGGAGAAGGAAGAGGAAGGCTTCTCTTCAGAGTACAATCTCCTGCCTGAGCCTAAAATTGGGATTGCCTATCCGGTCCTCCAACTTGAAGGAGGACAATAACCACACTATCTAGTATGTAGATCTAATTAGGGTGTTACAATAGTTGTTCCCTAATTCAGGCCTCTCTTCTCTTTGCAAATCACTCTAGAAACACATCCAGGCTGTTTGGGGGGATGTGATTTCAACCTCTGCTTTGTTTCCAGACTACCCACTCTATCCGTTAGCTGTTTGGTGTTTGTGAAGAGTGGTTTGTGGCCTAAATTGAATAAAGTCTTGTTCTTGGCAGAAATGAATCAATATACAGCTACACTCTTTTACTCTTAAAAAAGAAATCTGGCTTATTGTTTTGTTTCCAGTGCTTGATAGTTTGTCAGAAATTTTTTTAGAAAATAATAACCAATGAATAGCAAACAGTGATTAACATATAAATGAAATTGTTTTTCAAATAAAAGCATCACCCAAACAAGTTTTACCATGAAGAAGAGGGAATACAGTAGTATAGGGTAACTAATGTCCACAAACATATCAGAGTACTGTGGGTTCCCTGAAGCCAGTAGCATATGTAGCCTGCATTTCCACAGGGCATGGCTTTATCCCTCCTTTTTTGTGAGATTCAGGAGTTCTGGGCCCAGCAGCCCAATGTGTAGGAGTTAAGCTGTAGTGGGCGGAGTGTGCAAATTGAAAGCCCTTCGGTGAGAATCACTGGAAGTAAGTTTTGTGCAGTTGTGGTCACAAGCAGATGGGAAAGTCCAGGGTGCTGCAGCTTAGGTTTGGGAGCAACAGTTTGCTCACTGGAAGAAATAGATAAAAAGACTGTGAAAACTATGCCAATTCAGTGAAATATGTTTGCTGGAAGGTGGTTTAGACCTTTGTTATCTTCCATAAATACAGACACAATATCAACTGTAAGGGTGATAGGCCAGTTTTGCTGCTGCTTTTAGTCCAAGCACTGTTTCCCCTCTTCCCTTCCTCACCCTGCACCAAGGTGCCTTGTGCCTCCCTCACACTGCAGGGAGATGCTGACAATATGGTATAGATCAGACACCACACTGGGAAAGGAAAAATTCGACATTGACTAATGTCCGATTAAATCATACGTTTGGGATCTCCTGGGTCATGAACTGTGAGAACTTTCCATGAAAATTATGAGCCATAACTCAAGCAGGCAGCTCTGGGACAGTTGCACAGCTGCACAAGGCATGCAAGCTACCCTTTTGCACTCGAAATTCATTGTTTTGTTTTGGTTTTTTTTTTTAATTTTTTTTTCCAGTAACCCTATCTCTGACTTGCAGGTTAAGCTGAAGTTTGCCCTCCCTCCAGTGCTGGCTTTTGCAGGGAGCTGGTGGCAGGGTGAATCCAGAGGGAGGAGGGCTCAGGCGGGCGGGCCAAGCCGGGGCGGAGGAGGGGAGCGCTGCGGGGAAGCTGCGGGCTCGGTTCCTGCAGCCCCCGCCGTCCTGCACGGCCAAGCCCGCAGCCTGCGCTAACGCGGTGAGGTGCGTGGGCCCCTAGAGGGTGCTGACAGCACAACGGAGAGAGGCTCTGAATGCACAGCTCCAGCTGCAGGGCAGGGAATTGACTTTATCACTCCTTTCAGATCTTTACCCTGTATCGTTCCCGCAACGTCCTTAAATTGGATAGTCAAGGCTGCTTTCAGAAGGTTTGTCAGCATCGTGCCTCCCGCATCAAGGCAGAGTGCAGGATCAGCCTGCTGCCATCCGGGGAGATTATTGAGCCTAGGGCTGGGGCAGAGGGTGGTGTTTTTTGGGGACAATAGAGAGAACACGCCTTCCTGCAAGAGGTCAGTGGCAAGATTGGGGTGGGCTGACAAGTTTTTTCCATGCATGGCTTCTCCATATGGGCAGCTGGACAGTAAAAGTGCCCTACGGTGTATGGCTGTGCCAAAGCTCGTGTTTCAGTGGGGGAAAGAGCTGAAGGAGCACTGGGGTGCTTTGTGGGCACCCTGTGATGCTGTTCTGTTTGCTTTGTATTGCAAAGAAATGCAAGACATACAGAGCTGCAACAAATGTGTTTAAATAATATATTAATCAAAGGGACTTAGAAATGTGGTTTCAAAAATCTTAAAGGGCTTCTTCTCATCAAGATTTTCTGAGGTAAAATTAAAAAATACTACCAGGGATCAAACAAGACACTTTTTCTGTGTATTGCTTCATTCACAGGGTGTATGACGGGACACACATTAATCCCTTCTGCCAAAATTTCTGTTAGAAAACATCTCCGTCTCCTACCTTTGCCATTAGACTGCTCAGCTGCTTTGTGGGATTTATTTGATACATTGATTCTATTATGGCAGAGCTTGCAAAGAGTGAAAGAACATGAAATATAGTTCCCTAAAGAGCAAATTTCTTGTTCAAAAAAGATTCTTCCAGACTAGCAACAGAAGGAGAGCTCTAGCAAGTATGCTAAATAAAAGCAGATAGCAATCATGAACAATTACATATGTGCTTAAAAATTCTCCTCCTGACATCTTTACATTTGCTGGTGGAAGTCACCTTATGAATATCAGCAGATGAATTATTCTATATGGGTAAGGAGTTGAAAAAGCAAAGGACATCTCACTTTTTCCTTTAACCTTGGGGAACAGAAAAGATCTGGCTCCTGCGTCTCTTTTGAGAAGAGTCACTGCAAGGGAAAAACCTGAATGCACTGGAAGGCTCTGAATACATCTAAATAACAGGCTTATCAATGAAATGCCAAAATTTGGCTGAACGATAACCCATGTATAAATCATACACCGTGCTTTTTACCTTGGATTTACTCAGAAGTGCATATCCAGCTCTACTGGGAAGTTTGCATTGACCAAAACAGACTGGCTGGGAAGTGCAACTGCCTCATCCATTTGTACAAGCAGACCTTAGCTGATGGTCTTAAAACTACACTGGAAACCAGGGATTTTGTCTTCTGGCTAGAAGAGCATCCCTGTTTTTTTGTTTGTAGTTAGAATGAATATTTGTGGTCATCCAAATATTAATACTAAATATTATTTGTTATTAATGTAATTGCCTTTCTATGATATATACTCTTGCAATTGGTTTGGCATTTTGAGAAGCTATTAATTATTCTCACTTCATAGTTAAATAATTTTGGTTGCGTGACTTTCAGCCTGCAGTTTGGTTGCAAACTTGTTTCTTTGAATATTCTTTATTCTTATGGATATCTAAACATACAGCATTCTATTGTTTCTGGCTGCTGATTGTGTGACTCAGATTTTTAAACAATAAATGGATAATTGGCAAGTAAAAAACTTTCAATACAAATTAATCATTTGGGTGCTATGGAAATCACAAGAGTCTCAAGGATTTCCAGAAATACCTTCTAGCTAAATGAATATTCTGAAATAATGAATAGTATTATTCACAGCCAACTGAAGTCTGGCAGTCATGCCTGCAAAATGTTTTTGAATAAGGTTTATGTCTGTTTGTTTTTTGCTATTCAGCTAGAACAAGTACTATCGCTTCCTAACTTGTGATTAATTCAGTGTTGCCAAATCCTGTGATTTTTATCACAGGTCTCATGATACTTGATGTTTTTTTCCCTATAGCTTCCCATTCCCACAGACATTTAATTAGGTGAGAATCTCAGTTTTCATTTTTATAGAAGTGAGTTTCTACTCTTAAGACTGTGAAGAAGTTTGAAAATATGACCCAGGGGCACCTTAAAGACAGCCACAAAAGCCAGAAAAAAATACAAATTAATTTGGCTTTTTTTTTTCAGGTTGTTGGGTTTTTTTTGAGGGGGAACTTGTTTGTTGTTGGTTGTTTTTTGGGTTTTTTTTGTTTGTTGGTTTGGTTTTTTTTGTTTTGGTTTGGTTTTTTGGTTGGTTGTTGTTGATTTTTTTTGTTTGTTTCCTGATCTTGAGATATTTCCTCAAATATCCATTCCCTATTCATAACTTGTGAATATTTAGGGATGGGACTACCCTTAACAAGGTTTCCCTTTTCCCTCCCTAAATTTAAAATACTGACACATTTTCTTCAAAGGGGAAGGACTGATCCTTGTGGAGGTCCAATGAGGCCACACGGACAATGTTCAAAGCATTCCCCTGCCACCTGTACTCTTAGCTCAACCTAACTGTGATCTGAACGCATATTTTGCTTCGTGTTATTTTGCTCAAAGGTCAAATTCATTGGTTCCCAGATGCAATGAAACCCATTACACACTGTGCTATTACAAGGCAACCCTCCCTATGGCCTGAAATAGGAGACACATTGCCTTCTCAGGATAGCCTGCCACGAGCAGTAAAAAGTGAAACTTTGCATGACAAACCTCATGTGATGTGTGCAAACGTGCAGATGTTTCTAAGATTTTTTTTTTTCAGTTACAGGCACAGAAGAGATCATCAGAATTTTCACATATGAATATTTCATGAATATTCCTCCCCAGCCCTCTCATCCCACTTTTTACTTAATCATGCACATACCAGTTTCTGTGAACATGCTTGCTGTTTATAAGTGTTTGCAATAGGAAAAGCGTGCATATTGCTAGAGTAAATAACATGCAGGTGATGGGCTGTTCAAACTGTTTGACTAAGGTTTTCCTAGCTGGCTGAAAAGCAGGATTTCCAGTTTGCGATGGAACTTTTTTTTTTTCCTTTAATTTCCTATGACTGAAAAAATGTGCTCTGGAGAGACTGGCAAGGGATGTCTTATGCTGCAGTGAAGCTGAGGACACAGTTGGTCCACAGATTTTTCAGCCTCTCTGCCCCCATTATGTTTTGCTGCTCTTTCACTGCTGCCAGCCACCAAATACTGCCCTTCATCTTTCTCCTGCCCCTTTTTCCTCCTCACCACTGCACCTCTGCTGGAGGGTAAGGGGGGAACTATCTAGAAACAGAAAATTCATCTTGTGGCCCCTCCACAGCTGCTGACCTCTCAGGGTAGACCACAGCACCCAAGCAGGAGATGCTGACAGCTCCTGCCCTGGCCTTCAAGAAGGAATTTTTTACCCAGATATGTAGCTTTTCCTTCCTTCCTAACAGGAACTTTCTAAGAAAATTAATGATGAAATGAAAGATTGGTACTTCTCTTGCTGTTTTTGCTTAATCTGAAGGAAAGACTCCAACTTACTGGGTTTTGGATTAAGTCATTTACTAGTAGAATTAAAATGGAAAATTAATGTCATGGAGCACAAGGCTGAAGGAAATCTGATTACATGAAACACAAAAGGCAAACAGTTTTATTACCCTGACTCGCATGTCTGCTTTGACCTGTGTGACATTTTTTGCCTCTCTTAAATTTCTCTAAACTCTACCTTAAAAGTTGTAGAAGTTTGGAACAAGATCTGTCCGTTTCAGCTGAAATGGGAAGGGGAAAAAAAAGCTGCCAGCAAAGGAAAGTCACCATAAAGTGGACTATAGTGGAAGGAAATTAAAGATAAGGAGAGCTATGAGAGACTCACCATCAAAATGCGTGTTTCACTGACAGGGCATTCCACAACAAGGAATGATAAAAAGGAGGAGAGGACATATCCTGCAGTCATGGGAAGTAGGTGAGCTCTCTTCTAAGTGCAGGAAAAAGCACTGTACATGACAGAAGGTGTGGAGCCCTGACTGCTGACAGTGTGGATGAGTCTCATCTCAGATGGCTTTGGCAGCCACCTCTTCCCTCAGAGAGAGTCGCTGTTGATGGCAGGCAGTGTGATGATGGGGGGTCACCTATTCACTCTTACTGTGGTGACACCGTGTGACAATCACCTGCATGCTGGCATACAGAAGTCTGTGTCCTCACTTGATGAGTCAGGAAACTCTCCCTCCTCCCCTGTGCATAAATTTAAAAATTGCTGATTTAGTGTCTTTTTTGGATTTGACTGTAGTATTTGGGAGGTTCATTTCCAGTCAAAACAAAACAAAGCAAAAACCCCAAACCACACTGCCAGATGCTACACTGCTAGTATATCATAAAACAAAGAAAGCAGTAATTTTGCCACAGATACATATGGTACAGGGAGGATGGAGTCAGGCTGAGGAAACAGAGGCTTCAAAGAGGCCAGGAAACAGGCCATGCAATATGCCTATTTTTTAAATATTATTAGAGTCAGTTAAGTAACTGAATTTGTATCACAAAGAATGTTCTGGAGTTGTCTTCCTGATCAGAGACAAAAGGCAGTTTTCAAATGGGAAATGTTGAAAGCTGTTGGCCTCATCTTCTGTGTCCCATGCATCTACTGCAGTGACTCATGGAAGCTGCGGTTCTCGTGATCTGCTCTCCTCTAGGGCTGGCGTTCCCTGTTCAGATGACTCTCTCCATCATGAGCTGCGGGAGTCCAAATAAAAAGAATACTGTGGTGCACTGTGGAAAATGTGCTCAAGCCCAAGAGCCAAAGAGGAAGGAGAAGGGGGGCTCACAGCAGTTGAATTACTGCTCCCATGAGACAATAGGACTAAGAAGATGACTGGAAAATGAGGCCGAAAAAAGACACTATGATTTTTGTTATGACCGCTTTTCGTGATCTCTGTTAGCACATCCTGGAGCTAAAAAATTTAATTTTTGTGATGGGAAATCAAAAGCTTCTGAGAAAATAGAAACTTTCTTATGGACAGCGCATTTGGCAGAATCCATGTTTTCTTTTAGCGACAGTGGTAATGCTTCAATAGGCTTTCTGATTTGTTCTGCTTCCCATATTTAGCCCTGTTTCAAGTGGGACTGAGCATGGGGTGCAGTCGCTACATCCACAACTACACTTATGTAGATATCTAATTAACCAGTTTGATCTGCTGTCACCGGGCTTCTATCTGCAAATGTGCTTGCAATTCCTTTTGAAAATCCTGCTTTAAAAGTACTTGCTCCCAAAAGGCTGAATGGTAAGAATAGCACGGTATTTCAAGTGATGACATATGGTGTCCCTTCTCTTCCCTCTAGCTGGAGTTCTGAGCCTGCATACTTGGCTGCCTGATGCAGCAAACTAAAGAGGTCTAGTGGAACTGATTTGCTAGAATATCAGACTTTTGTGTGCAAGCTCCCATGCCAAAATATATAACTTGAATGTTTGGTAGTCACAACAAAGCTCCTCATGGAGTTGCATATCTTCTAGAGTGAGACATACACACAGGGTGTAAAGATGGGTCCCTTTATGAGTTCCTGCCCTAGTGGACTCATAAAAATAATTAATAGGGCATCCGCCATGCTGTACCTCTCTGCTTGGTTTGTGAGACATGCCCCCTCTTGATATTTTGTCAAGCTGGGTGGGACCTAGTGACTTTTCCATAAGTCTCCAATCTTATTTAGAGAAAAAAGCACATCTGACCCTTATAGGTATACCTTTGAATGTGACTCAGGTGAACTTGAAGATTCAGAATATTTGAATTATTTACCTCTCTCCTCCCTGCAGGCACTAGCAGAAAGGGTGAGGAGAGCCTTTCTGTAATAGGTGGTACAAAATCCACTGACTGCAGCATCTTTAGGCCCTTCCCTCTCTTGAAGCAGCACTTCCCTTCTAAATGGCTTCTCTGTCATGAGTGGCAACAGTTCAACCAGACAGCAGACTGATGTGCTGTGGAAAGTGAAGTTCTGCTACAAGCCCAAGTGTTCTTATGGGGAAGAAAAGGCAATTTTCTCAGTACCCTGCTTAGCCACAGAAATTCTGCCTTTGCTAACAGCAAGGAAGGAGTAACTCCCCATGCTGGCCTTTTTCTTGTGAAATTTATTGTGTTGAGTGTTACACAGAATCTTCTCTTCCCTAGGCAATAGCATTTTAAATATAAATCACAGTAGAGAGCAGAACAGCATTGGGCAGACAAGATCATTTTATTCTTCTGAAAGAGAGAGATATAATGCTGTGTGCCGGCCTGTCACATCTCTGATACCCAGCAAACATGTCACCAACATTCATGGGAGGCTGCTAAACCTACCCGTATGGTTATTCTGTTGTCCTCCAAATCTAACATTATGTTTTCATATTTGACATTGTTCAAGAGCCTCTTTGAGAGCTTTATAGAATTCCAAGGAGAAGGTGCCCACAGTATAAAATTAGAAACAGAAACTGACCAATTCAATCATCAGACTTTTGACCAAGAGTTACCTCCATGGGGGTAACACTCAGCTTTCACAGTGAGTGGAGAAGGCAGACAGGACAAAGCAGATCATTTGCATTGACCAACTGCCCTGAGTGACTGGGAACATGGGCTGAAATGGCAGTTTGCTTGTTTTATAGATATATGGATTACTTAATCAGTGTAAATTAATAGTAGCATCCTAATATATTTTTCTATGCTGCACGAACAATGTTGAACAGGATCGTATGGATGACGGGCAAAACAAAAATTTGCAAATAAGGAGAGATCTGAAATGGTTATGAGTGACAGTGGCTTTTGTCTTTCTAAAGGAAAGAAGAGTGGTTTTTAGAGCTGTTAAGTTTGGAGGCTTCTTTTCATATAAATGAATGACTAAAACTTGGAAAAGATAACTTGCTTAGCATTTCTATCTCTTCAGTTCACAAGGAACATCCTCAGGTGCTCAGTAATTCTTTTAGATAAATTAGGACACATCCAAGTGAAACACACAGATGTTTCTAACATGCAAAAATTTCAAGAGTTCAATGCAAGAAAGAGGAATTAGGAAGCTAAACCAGGAAGATGCCTGGAGTTGCAGCTTGGGAGACAGAGTAGGAGAGAGGCAAATAGCTTGGAAGGAGACAAGGGAGACCACAAACTCCTTCTATGCTTGATCCAGTACTAGAAGGGAAGTGTTCCTGATATCCTCTTGTCATGTAACTGGATTTCCCAGCTGTAGGATGGAAAAGCTTAAGAGTTATTAGGAGCAGTCTTTGGGAATCACTAGGACTGGGTAGCCCAAGAATACTGAACAGCGTTCATGTACTTTTCCTGTTCAGGAGTGATTTCATCCAGCTGTTCCTTACTTTGTGAAGCCATTTGGTATTTTCTCTGTGGAGCTGCCTTCATTGTTTTATCCAGGGATTTTTTTTTTTTTTTTTTTTTTTTGATGCTGTAGAGATATAAGGTGCCACTGGGGAAAGGAAAGTATGAAAAAGTTACCTAACACTTTCAAAAATAGCTTTTTTTTGTCAGGCTTTTGTTTTAGAGTTGTTTTTTGTTTTGGTGGTTTGATGAAGTGTGAATGGGCTGGTTGTGGAAGGGACCTGGAACCCTGATGTTTTGGTGGCAAATCCTAAATGCCAGGGTCCTGGGTTTGGTGGTATGCGGGGTCTGTTGCCTTTTATGTGCACAATCACATACATCTTCAGGAAGAAAACAGAGCTGTGACTCAATCAGTAAAATTAACTACGTGACCAGCAGCAAAACTCAGAGTTATCCCAGCCCTTCCCTGCTACGTGAGTTTCCATGTTTTGGGGAGGAAAGGAAAAAGAATAGCTAATTATTCTGAATGGTTCATTCTGCAGCAGAGAATGGAAATTTAGTCTGTATGAGAGTTTGGCACTGGGAGGAGAGAGGATGCAAAGATGGCTGAAAAGCAGCTTTGAAATTTGGTTTGATTCCAAATGTGTGGATACTGTCATTTGTGAAATAGTTTTTGTTGTTTGCAGGGGGGAAATAGGCCCAGAGAACTAACTTAGCTACACTGTACTACACTGAGAGCCACTGTCCCACAGGAGCAGAGCCTACTCTGCCTACCTCCAATCTGTCACCCACAGCTGTTCTTTCACACCACTCTGCTCCCTTTTCTGCAGGGAAATGGAAACTTCTGGAGGCTCCTCAAGATACATTGGACCTTCTTTCTTCATGCTTGGAGAACAGGAGGAAAAAGACATCAAGCTCCTTTTCTTCTTTCTCTAGTCTCAAAGGGAGAGAGGCAGATGGGGGTCTCTGCCCTTCTCTCCTTTAGTGTTTAAGAGCATAACCTATGCCTCTGGCTTGCCATTGAGCCCAGTTTACAGTGCTTAGAGTAGAGGGAATTTCTCCCATTACCTTTGTGGAGATTGCTGAGGGCAAGGGGAACCCAGCTACAGCTCCCTCTGTGTGCTGGTCCTGGCTCCAGTGCCAGCTGAGCACTAGTAGAGGAGAACCAGACTGCATGTGGCCAGGCAGGGATGCAAGGAGCCCAGCCACCAAGTTAACTGCTGTTCATGCACTTCAATTCAAATATTCAACAGTCCTCAGCTCCAGTCAGAAACAGCCTCAGTTCCAAGCTGTCCCTTTTTGTGTCAGGTAATTTAATTTCTTCCTGGAGGGACAAAATGTTCAGATGATGAAAAGCCTTTGTCTTTGCATGGGGCTGTGTGAGATGGCAGCAGATGAAATCTCCCAGAATCAAAGAAAACATGACCACCAACTAGGTCCAAGTTACCAGCCTTTGGATTTCTGTGCAGACTGCAGCTGTCCTGCTGGTGCCCTCTCCAAAATCAAAGCCCTCTACTCTGGCAGCCAGTTAGTGGGACTACAGCTGCCTTTTGGAGAGCAGTGAAACAAGCTGGCATGAGTTATCTTGTCTTCTCTCAATGGAAAGTTACGTTTTCCTTCTATGACAGCATCCACTTGGGATACTAAAATAACTTTCCAGTGCCTAATTAAGCTTCCACTTCCTTATTGGGAATAGATGGTGGTACAGAAAGATTGAGATCTGCCCAATGCAAATAAGCAGGTAGTCAGGAAATACAGACCAAGAATCCTGACTAATACCAAGCAACCCCAATTCACCTGGATGTAGGAACAGACAGCCATAGTGGACTGACATTTGTTCAGGGATTGAGGCTGCAACCTAAGAAAAGCCAACTGAAATGCTTTAAATGTTTTTCTGTCAGTAGTAACCTTTCTTAAAAAAAACAAAAAACAAAAAACAAACAAAAAAGGTTTTCAATGATTGTATATGTAATTTATTTTCCAGATTTTTTAAATCAAATGAGTAATTTTAAAATCTTTCTTTTCTTTTTTATGCTATCACCTGTCCTCAGAACAGAAGGGGAGCAAGAAAAACATGACAGCATTACAGAAAAAATTCCTTTCCAGAGATTGTGGGAAAAAATTATGTGAAGCCTGTAGCAATACTTTTCTCTGGTTCTAGTCAATGTAGAGGAGATGAGAACAAAGTTCATCTCTTTTTTTTCTGAATTTACACTTCCACTCTGATGAGTCAAGTTGTTTAAAATAGTCATTCCCTCTTCTCGCTTACTGTTTTCACAGTGCTGTCTTTATTTGCCATTTTCTAAAACCGTGCAATGACTTTGTTTAATTGACCAGAACAATCATTGTTTGCAACAGAACTTGTAATGGAGAAATTCCCTCTGGTTTTGCCTATGAATAGATTGAAAAGGGACCACAGAAATAATACAGGTTTTGCTGTTGGTCACTGTAAACTCTGTGTTCTATAATAAATGCAGTGGTAGCATTCGTACTTATTTTATGAGTATATAATGTGTGTAGCACTCCACATGTGATCTCCAAAAAGTTAATTCTTCATTATTTATACCTATATCAGTATTTATACACCTGTACAAAAGCTTTGAGGTATAACTTGTCTGTTACATACTTGGCTTTTACAGAAATGTTTCTTCACTAAAATTCACAGAGTATATTTTTCTAAAGATGAACTGCATATCAAATAGCAAGGAAGTTGGATCACTTTGTGGAACAAGATTTAATTTCTCCTAAGCGGTCTTGTTGAGTTTGGTGTCATTTTGAAGGCAAAATTTTCATCTTCCTGGGTGCTTCCAGTGTGTTATAAGAGACAGGAAATTAGGTAGCAATAAAATGAAACCTTACATAGAAGGCTTGTATTTCCTTTGCAATGCTATTACTTGGTAACAAATCAGTTCTGAATACACACTAACTGTTTTGAAAGGACTGTTTGTCAACTGGTGAGGATGTAGTGCTAAAAACTAGGAAATCAAGGGTGACATTCTGGACTCAGTGATTTTTATAACAAAGTTGCCATTGGTATTTAGGATTTACATCCCAGTATTTATCCACTTGAAACCTTATGTCTGAATTTTCTGGAGGTTAGGAGAGAGTCTGGAGCTGTGGGATCTAATTCTGACACCAGCATCCTGGGCACCAGTTTTAAGAAGGAAGTGAAATGCCTTAAATTTTCTCCCTTTTTGTGACCAGGTGATATGGAAGGACCTGTATCAGATTGGGATTTAGAACTCTGCAGCCTTTCCTTGGAGTTCAACATCTGTATTTTTCCTCCCTAAAAGGTAGGTAAAATAACTTTTTCTTTATTTATTTTTTTAATGTGTTTGTTTTAAATAGAGGAGGAGCTTCAGCTGGTCCCACACTCTCCCCCCTTCACATGAAACTAGTGGTTGGTTTTCTTGCCAGAAGTCTCCCAACATGAACATCTCCCATTCCTCCTGGCACCTCTCCAGTCCTGGCAGATAGCCAGCTGGGCAGGACAGAGTTCATCTCCACCAGGAAAGAGAGGGAGAAGGGGAAAATAAGGACAGTGAGTGAGTGTTACTCTCTAGCTTAGTGGGGAGGAGATATATCTGGGGAGAAGAGCATCTGATCTACCATAGTGAAATTGCTGAGGAAGACATTGGGCTTGGGTCCTGCTCTCAAATCCTACTTTCCTATTCTGACTGATAGGCTGGTATATAAAAGGCAGGTGCTGCCTTTGCTGTGCTGTTACTGTTGGAGTGCTACAGGTTTGCACTGATTGCATCTGTGGAATGAAGCTTTACATGGGAAATCAGAGGAGCAGTGCATAGGAGAAGGGTGCTGATGGGGCTACAAGGCATCACTCTGGAGCTAGCCACAGTGTGCAAAGGTGGCAGGCAGCTGAGAAAACTCTGAGCGGAAACATCATCTACAGACCTGAGAAATCTGTAGTCTGGGAAAGGGCTTGGAGACTCAACCTCTTGTCTCTGGGTACATAAATTCAGCATGGGTGCTTAGTTTCAGCCACAGATCTGGCCTTAACCTGTGAATGCCTCTGGTTTTTGTATCTCTGAAATTCGGAAACTGCTATACCTGAGCATAAATAAATATGGTTTAGGCCTTTATGAAGTTAATCCGAAGATACTTGTGAATTTCACAAGCCTTGGAGAAGATCTTGTAAACAACAGCAAAAGCACTCCAGGATCCTTCCAATGGTATGCTTATAGTCATGGCATGTAAAATATTTATTCTAATAGGAAATCCACCCTAGATCTTGATGAGTAGTTGATTATATTTCTAGTAGAAAATACTTGCATGAACTTAAAATTGCATGAGGAACAGGGAGGTAAAACAACAATACTTGTCTGCTTTTGGAGTTGTGATGGTAAAGAAATACATCTATGAAATACATATGTGTTTGTGTTAATTTAAGTTGTATTATTACAGCAGCAGTCACTTTCTTTAGAATAGCAGCTGGTTGCTACTGCTGCTTTGTGAGCTCAGTGCCATGCCTGCATCCAGGGTGGCTCTGCTCTGTTACCAATTCTGGGGTTGCTGAATGGTCTTGGTTCTGTCACTTCTCCTTGCCTGTCCAACCTTCTGTAAATTTTTTTTAAATTTTATTTTATTTTTCAATGTAGTTTTCTAGGGATCTGCATGGGCAAACAGTTTGCTTTCTGCAAGAGAAAGCAACTTCTAGTCCAGGCTCTGCAGGAAGCCTTGGGATGTTAGAAATAGGGCCCAACAGAGCCCTGGTCCAACAGAGCATGGAGATGTGGGTACAGCCCTTTACTCCTGAGCAGTATCACTGATTCAATGCCTCATGTTTCAATGCTGCAGGACATCTGTCTTTACCAGGGGCCTCAAGCAGGAGAAACAAGAGCAGGCATCTGCTCAGATCACAAAGAGGAAGAAAGTAACTTTTCACCAGTGCAGTTTACCAACACGTGCAAAGATAGGAGCTGTGTTCTGGGTAGCTCTAAAGCAGGCAGAGTAAGAAAGTGGAATAAAGTTAATTTGAAAGAAAAATCAGGAAAATTTAGAACTCCAGAAACAACAGTCTTTGCTTTCTATTGGCTGCCTGCTTTAATGGAGTATACTTAGACTTTCTCTTTGGGTTTTGTGTATGTTAGTACACGCAGAGGCTGAATGGAAACTATGTGGGTTCTTCTGGTTTCTTATTGTCTGTTTAGATCACACACAGCACCCATTGTATGTTCTAACTAGTCTTAACTCTTTGCAAATGTTCAGCCCTAAAACTGCCTGCGTTTCCAGTCCTGTCATAAAAGTAATTGATTTCATAGGGTTATTATGCATTTGCCTAATTATTGGTATTTCCACTGTATGATGCTAATTTAACTTTTACTTTTTCCATCTTGGATTTATTCATGATTTTCTTGTATTTTTTTTCCTTTTTTTTTGTCCTGGCAGTATGTTGGCTTGGGCTTCAAGTATCAAATTTAACTGTGACAGGGTCTCTATTGAATTCCAAAGTTATTTTCCATTCTTTGTTTTCCTCAGTATTGAAATGGGACACAATTCCAATAAACAGTTCGTATAGCATAGTATCTCTGACAACATATGCATTTCTGCTTGCTGGGTTTTGGGGTTTTTTTCCATCTCTGCATATATTCCCATATGCAGAAATTGTGTTTGTGGGAAATTTAGTAATATATCTCCTCCCATAAACCAAATTTTGCCCAAGTTTATTGCTCACCAGTTGCACAATTGTTCATTATTAAAAAAACCTCCATTTTAAAAAAATAACATTTTGTGCACCTCACCTTCAGTTAGTTTTTCTATGTGACCTTGCATAATGAAACCCCTCCAGTACCTCAGATAAACAGCAGTGTGCAACTGCTCAACTTCCAGAAGGTTGTTGGGAGATTTAATGCAGTAGATTTGGGATATGCAAACATCTCTGCTTAGCTCAGAGATAAGATGGCCCAAATAATTCAAAGATAAGGAAATACAAAAGGGAGATTCTTACTAGCAACACAAGGCTGTGAATTAAACAGTGGATCTTGGTTTTGTTTTTAAATACACTACCTAGAAAGTCCCACTTGGAGGAAATGACTGTGCTTTTTTGTCTGTTTGCAAAAATACTTGTGAATATTATGGTTATCTGAATATTTATACTCAAAGGGCTTGGTAGCCATTGCTAAGGTTTATACTGGCTCTACTCAGGAACTTGTGAATTCCGCATCCAGTCTCAGAATTAAAATTGTATATTGCACAGGTGTAAGCAAGATTTAACTGATGCAAGAGCCCCGTGCTGGATCTCTGCACAGGGATTGGGTAGAGTGTAGTATCTGAAGCTGGAGTCAGAATATCTTATGGATGAGGTCACCTTCTCAGTTAATGTCATCGCTTATGTCATTTACTTGCTGCTTTTGAACAAGGGCAAAAATCCTTGGTAAAAATACAAGCCTGTTCATGAGCAGAACACAAATGGAAAAGGGCAGTGATCTCTTCTTAAATAAGTGACACCAAATAATTTTCTCCATTCAGATTTTTCCAGCAACATGGTTAACTCTGTAGAACTGCATTTCCTGACATATAATGAGTAATTTCTGGTATATACATTTAGCGAGGAAAAACAGGAAGTTCACCTCCATGGAGAAAGCCAAGAAAAGAGTCATGTGTTGTGACAAACTTAAAACTGCAGTAGGAACTTTAACATATCCATTTCCTGGTTTGTTGTTTTATTAATTATGTATCCTTTGCCTGCCATTAATTGACGCCCAAGGCTCCCACAACAGGTGTGTTAAGTCACATACTGTACGTCCGTGACAGACAACTAAGTAATCTGATTTTTCAGAAATACTGGATATACTTCAGGTCTGGTTTGCTGCTGTAAAGCTGCACTTTCAAAAATCACATCATAGGTACTGAATTTAATTTCCCAAATGGCAGCTGGTTTTAAACACTGGGACTACAGAAACAAAACCAACCAACAAAAACAAACAAAACCAAAACCAAATTATTTGAGGTTATTTTGTAAGAGCAGATTGGGCTAGTTTCCTTCAGTACATTAATACATCTGTGGTCAACTTGGTAGCAGAGCACATCTTTGTGCATCGCTACTGTGGCAGTTCTTTGGAGATGGAGGCAACAAGGGCAGCAAGCTAGGCAACAATAAAATAATTCCTTCCCTTGTTAGTTTTTGTATCTAACTGCTCTCAGGCAGTGGTGTGTACTGTGTAGCATATGGGCTATAGCCCCTCCAAAATACAGTTTGATTCTCAGTTGCAATTTTATTGTTCAACATTGTGAAAGCACTTTTCAATCACCTGGTCCCTGTGCTTCATGGCAAAGAGAAACATCTGGGGTATCAGATGGGTCATCACCAAATCCCCATGAAACACCTCCCACACTGTTTTCTCAGGGTGTCCTTTGCCCATAATAGATTTGTGAGCTGTAAAATCAGTGCTTCACTACAGAAAGAATGATTTGTGACTTCTGCTGTACAACTACAAAGGGTTTTCATTTAATGTGAATGGCTGGTGTTACCCACTAGTGTTGCTGCATGCTTCTGGCATCAAAGGCCAGAATATTACCAGGCAGACAATGAGGAATCTGTACTCACTAATGTCTCTGTGGAAAAAAAAAGAAGAGGTCAGAAAACACATTCTTAGCCTTCATCAGCTAAAAAAGTGCTCTGATTTTCTGATAGTGTTCCTAAGACAGACACTGAACAGACACTTGGTACTGGCTGCAGCACAGCTTACTTGGTAAAGTATAATGGATTTAGTGCTTTCAGGAAGGGGTACAAATACCAAGATGCTTAAGCAAAGCAAGAGCTAATAAACGAAATAATTAAATTAAGTGGCACAAGTTCAAACGGGTCTCAGCAGTTCCTATTTCAGGGTGGAACTGAAGAGATTTTCAAGCATTGGAAGAGGGTAGTCCTCAAACATCCTTTTGATACAGGTAATGTGGCAACGAAGCAAAGCTGTCTTTCTGCCAGTCTTGGTAAAAATGTGACAGAAAATATTTAACAAATATCCCATGATCCTGTATTTTAATTTTTTAAATGTGTTTCTATCCCTCAAAGGATGCTGAAATGAAACTTGGGCACTTCCTGACTTTTAAGTTGTCAAATTGTATGTATATTGTATAAGTTGCCTTGGTGGCTCGTACCAAGAGGTAACAAGACACATTGGGTTTTGCATCAAGAGTCTGTGTTGTCATTTACAAGAAGTAAAAATAAGGTGGGGTTGTTCAGCCTGGGGAGTCTCCAGGGTGACCTTATAGCTACCTTCCAATATCTGAAGGGGGTCTACAAGAAAGCTGGGGCAGGGCTTTTCACACAGATGTGTAGTGAGGACAAGGGGCAATAGTTTAAACTTGAAGAGGGGAGATTTAGGTTAGACATGAGGAAGAAATTCTTAATAATTTGAGGGTGGTGAGACACTGGAACAGGTTGCTCAAGGAAGTCGTGGCTGCCCCCTCGATGGAAGTGTTCAAGGCCAGGTTGGATGGAGCCTTTAGCAACCTGGTCTAATGGGAGGTGTCCCTGCCCATGCAGGGGGGTTGGATCTTGATGATCTTTAAGGTCCCTTCCAACCCTAACCATTCTATGATTTCTATTTTTAAAGCATAACTTGTGAAGTCTCTTTGATTCCTCTGATGAACACCCAAAGATTGTGGTAGGAAAGGACAAGTCACTCCTGGTGAAGATTTTTAATAAATACAAAAATTCTCACCATTGTTTATAAAAAAGTCAGTCCACCTCACTTTTGTCAAATGAAATTAAAGCACCATGTAGGTTTTTTAAGTTAGAGGGCTGATATGCTGGAATGAATGAGATTCAGTAAAATAAAGATACTTAGTGGTTTTTAACTACAGGAATCTGATCTGTAGCAAATTAGTAGATTATACCTCTGGAATGGAAAAAAATAGTATCTTTACACAAACTAATGTGGTATACTTGAGTTATCTACACAAGGCTTCATTAAACTAATTAAAATTACCTGAACAACTGTCATTCCATAAACTGAGCTGCATAAATCAGAATGTCACTTTTACCGCAATCTTCCATAGTCCTTAGGTACAAAAAAAGATATATTCATTATGGAGCAGCACAATTCTTTTAAAAGGACATGGAGCAGAGAAAACAGTAGAGCATGAGCTACTAGAATGACAAGTTTGAAGGTAGGATGATTTAGCAGTTTGGGAGGACAAAAACCAGAGGAGAGAATTGCTTTGTATTATACCCCAACCACTCCACCCCTGCCTCCATCCTCCTAAGGGAAGATAAAAAAGGATGAAGGACTTAAAAATTGGAAATTAAAACTGGAACAGGTTTACTAGAAGAGGAGAAATGCAGCAACACATGGGATACAGAACAAATACACGACTATATAAATATATATATGCATACATACACACACACCGACCTCAATGCTGTCAGGGGGAGGTGCCCCAGGGCCCACTGCAACAGAGCTGACTCAGGAGAGGGCTCCATGGCTCTTCCCAGCACCCGATGGATGTGGATTCAGGAGAGCACGTGGGGAGCTGGGAGCGCAGGGGAGCAGCGGTGAAGTGAGGAACGGGGCTGCCCCTCTGCCCGACCTTTATAAAAGTATAAAGAGTATGAGCAAGAAATGGGAGGCAATGCTGACCCGTCTGTGTTCCGCCCCTCTCAGATCCCTCAGGGACCCTGTTCTTTATTCCTCGTACCCAAAACTTTAGTTCTTCCACTCAGACTGTGATAGAACCAGAAAAGTCATTAAAACCACTCACTGTGGAAAACACAAGTCTGCGAGAAGACATGCAGGTACCTTCTCAAACAGAAATGAGTGTGTTGGCGAGGATTAGGACTCAGTTGTTTGTTACCCTCAAGTGACAAGGGTAGAAGGCATTAATCAGCACTTCATAAAGGCTGCTACAGCAGTAATGAGCCAAATTCACACCAATTTCTATGGCTCCAGCAGAGCTGCCCCCACTGTGCTTATCAATGACTTTGATACTGTGAACACTTGAGCAGGGAAAAGGTAGAACGAATGGTGCAGAAGGGCCAGAGCTGGGGATTTTTGGTGGTAGTGAGCAGAGAGATTTGCAGATGCCTTATCAGTCAGGTTTAAAATGCTCTTCCTAAAGTGGTCCATCCAGTGCTCTTCCTAACGTGGCCCCTCCTATCCCAGGTGACTGTTCTGTTGAGACATCCTTCCTCTCCTAATACACATAAAAAGTCTCCTAAAACATCATGATGGAGTGGCACAGTTGTCCACAGACAAAGTGTTCTGCAAAGAGTCCAAAGCAAGGTTATCATTGCATTTTTAGTGTTAAGCCTTGTGGACCTAAGTGAAAATTTCTGACTGCATATGCCACAACTGAGATGAGATGCTCTCTCTTTCCTCCTTCTGTTCCTTTGTTCTCCTTCTCTTCTTTGTTTCAATAAAAGCTACTGTGGCATACGCATATCAAAAACCTGAAAGTTGTCTGGCACTTGAGATCAAGGAATGGATTCAAATTCACTGCCTCAGGATATGTGTCAAGTCACTGTGCTTATCTTGCTCTTATATTACTGACTTTCTAGTTTTCACTGGGGGTAGCTTTCTGCTCTTACTTATTGATGTTCAAACCACGAGCAAGAGAAGTCAGTGGAGGATAACACCTCCATGATGAAATTGGGTACTGTTCACTCTTTCCTTTGAGCTGTAAGAAGAGGGAAAAAGAAGATTGGGAGAAGTGGGAGGCAAGAGTGAAACTGGCCTGATGTCTGCCTGGTAGCAGTAATCTGCTATTGCCGTAATTATTATTTCTATTTGTAGTTATAAACAGGTACTGTAGATTCCTTTAATTATTGTTGCAGAAAGCAACAATAATATGAAAAGCACAGGCTAGTGTGTGAGAGAGCATGCTGATACCAATATTTTCCCAAGAGTTATTTTTTTCTGTCTAATTGTAAATGCATTATCTGACTTCCAGTACTTATTCCTGTAGTCTACAGAATTATATTTTAGCCTCATTCTCAGAAGTTACTTTGCTTAGTTTTCAGAGCTCTTTCTGGAAAATTTAACAAAGCAGAATAATGTAGGATACATCTAAATCCAGCAGACCTTTAGAAACAGAAACTGATGCTCTGAAAACCCTCCTACCAACCCAGCATAATATGTTGGCTAGCAAAATATTTAATCAGACATATTGCATTTGGAAAGGATATGTATGTCTGTGTTTACATGGTAATTCAGGTTTGGTTAGAGGGAGTGGGTAGGCAGCTGTTCTTGACATAGTCTGTATATATACATATATATGTGTACACACATACATGCGCGTGTGTATATAGGTTTTGGAAAGACTATACCTGTATCTGCTTGTATGTCTAGGAAATTATTTTTCAAAGTAGATTACCATGTGCTTATATGGTTATATGTCTAAATTCATAGGAAGTATTAAAAAGAAAAAAAAAAATTACAGGGAACTGATGTTTCATGAGATGTTGCAATATGGCTCTGTCTGTAGAAGGCTAGATGCTGGATTTGGAGTGTAAATTGACACAGCACCATGCACCAGACTGCAGAAGTAATTTGGAGTTCTGCAGGTATTCCTGCCTGTATGGATTAGGCAGAACTAAGGACAGAAGTACTGACTTTGGTGTCTGAAGCCAAGTAACAAAAGCCTGGCTCTATGTTAAGATGCCTGTCCCTGACACAGGGACACGTTTAGTGTCTCAGTGTGGCTGTGTGTTGTGCTTTGTTGGTGAACCAGCTCATCTGGAGGTGGCTTGAAGAGTCTGTGGCACTTCTTGATGCAGTAGAGATGTGCACTTGAACGCTGTTGAGGCAAACACTGTGGCAATAGCAATGCCAGTGTGGGGTTTAGGGTCACTGTGAAGTCTGCTCTGGAAGCAAGGATTCAGTTTCTCCTTTACCCATGAGATGTACAGCATCATATCAGTACTTTTTGCATGCTGAGTGAAGATATAGCGGGTTCAAACATAGATCAGTTAGTAATTTTGGGTGTAAAATGAACACCTGAAATGAAATGCGTCAAATGAAAAACAGCACATTCTAGAAAAGGAGCAAAGAGTTAAAAATCTGGAGTTAGAAGTCAGGAAAATCGTGACCCTACCATGATCTCTCTGTGAGACTCTGCACAACTCCTGTTACCTTTCTGCCTCTGTTTCTCCATTTATAAATCATTTCCTGCTCTGTGTCATATGAACCAGTTCATGCTTGGTCAGTTTTGAACATTAAACACTCTTAAAAAGGCTAAGTAGTATTATATAATAATACCATTTTCCCTGGTGTGATAAAGTCCTGTGAGTTGACGGCAGGAAGGAAGGCTCACTCTGAACAGACCAAAGTACACGAGGAATTGATTAAGAAAAAGGAGTGAAGGAGCGAGGGAAAAGGCAGTTAATGGGGACAGGCAAACATTGGAGAGATGTCGATTAATTGACACCTTCTTACACAGTGGAAAGCTGAATCTGACCTTAAATATGGTAACATGAGGCTCTTGTACAGCAGGAAATCCTAAAAGCAGTTTGTTTCAGAAGAGGGAGGAAGCAGATTCCTGTTTGTTGAGGTTCATGAACCACTGACCTAACTGGCCACTGTTGCAAAAACGGACCAGAACCACTATGTGGAAGCATTTAAAAGCAAATATGCACCTCCCCTGGCAAGTCGTGCAGTTCTTAGTTTTAACAGATCTTACAGCTGAAAGCAACATGAGCAGTGCAGGCTGCTGGCCCTAGGAGATGCATCAGAGTCTAACGTGCTAAGGCTTTGTGCCATTCACCTTCCCCAGGAGATTTTCTCATGTCAGAAAAAGGGTAAGTTTTTCTTTGGCATGTTTTAGAAGAAAATGTGATATGTGTTAATGTAGAATTGCAAAGATCAAACAAGTAAGAAGGGATCTTGAGACATATTTTCATCCTTACAGTTAAAACCTGCGGGAGCATCTGTTGAGAAATATGTGAACAGGGCTCACAGTGTAAGGTGTGAATATTTTGGACTGGAGAGAGACAGACACACATGCACACACACTTTCTGAATGGGAAAATGCAACAGTTTGAGATCTGTGACTGAAGGTGGAGGGGTTACAACAAGTGAGCAACCCAGATTATGTAGCTGGGAGAGCTGTGAAACACTTTGAAGATCAAGGCTGAAGGGCTGAAGCTCATGCTGTTAAAAAAAGGGTAGATAGTGAAGGTATGGGAAGAGACTGATTGTATTTAGGGTAACAGGCAAAGACCTAAACATTTCCAATTTTGTTTTACATGGACATCACCCAGGAGAGAGAGGAGGAAGTTGTACTTGTCAGAAATTACTAAAGGTTTGGGTGGGTGAATTGCTATGAAGAAATCAGATTTTAGTATTGCAGAAGGAATGATGGGAAGATACAAGATGGAGCAAACATGTATATTACAGGTCTGTGCAGGTGACAAAGGGAAGAGCTGGGAGCCTTTCACACATTTAAATGGAGATTTGCTAAATTTTGTGTTGATGGTGAGATGGTAAAAACAGGAAAGCTGGAAGATAAGGAAACTTACTTGGATTTTTTATGATTGTTGAAGTAGATGAAACTCGAGAAGCAGCCACTGGTTTGCTATGTCTTGCTTCAGGAAATTACCAACAAGAGGAAATAGCCAGGTTTAAGTAAATACAGCAAATGAAAGCATGAGGAAAAATATGGAACTGCAGGTCTAAATGTAATGTGTGAGAAGCTTTTCTGGAAAAAGAAAGTTTAATCTGACCCTAATCCAAACCATCTGTGCCTGTCTTTACTTTCATTACTCTTATCTCTGATCAGAGAGTAATATCACAACACTGAAATTCAGGATCTGAATCAAAAGTTCAATTAACGCTGACTACACATTCTGTGTAATCACTTAAATTCCATTTTTTTTATCTTCACCTGTGTATACATCCTCCCTTCCCCCTCTGCAAACCCAAGCTGTGTGTGCATACCTGGCAGATTTCCATCCACAGGATTCAAATAAATTTTGGATTGTTTTGCTTTCCTTGCTGTTACGAGACAGCAGTTAGGCAGAGTTTCTTAAAGGTCAGCCCTTGCTGCTCTCCAGCTTCAAAAAGGGGGAGGAAAATATACATCTTCAGCCCAAAGTCAGTTGTGACAGTGGTGTCCCAGGCTGGACTGAGTTGACACCACTTTACACAGCAGTAGCAAATCACAGTTGCTGTAGCAATGAATAATAACTCATCTTGCCATTTTCAGGTGACATTTTAGTTACAAACTTGTAGTGGGCTATCATTGTTTCCCTGAGCAGATACCACCAGGCTGATCACCTGAGAGGTCTGGTGCTACTCTAGACCTCATGGGATGGCAAAGAGACACGATTTCTAGCTCAGACTCTGTACAGCATATGTGGCTGGGGCAAAAGAGCTTCTTTGGACTTTTTCTGTGCACTTTGGACCAGAGTCTCAGAGCTCCTGAACATCCCAGCCACCACCCTCACAAACCATCTGAGGTTGTGGGTCTACAGCATTCCTTGCCTAATAGTGCCATGCTAAAATGTGAAAGATACTTATTGCAGGAGTGCTGCTATAGCCAAATAAATTTTTAACCACAACCATTATACTCTTAGTCTTCCACAGGCCTCTGGAATGTTAATGATTCCAGAACGCTCCTTGTCGCATTTCCTCCTGGTTGAGTCTGAAGTTTATGAAGCTAGATGGGGGCAACTTGCTCCTCTGTCTCCTGCTTGTCCTGCTTGGGAATACTGAAAACAGCAACACAATCTGCCAAGCACTCCTTTCACAAGTGTTGGCCTCCTCTCTAGTCATACTGGTGTTTGCTCTGTGGAAAACCATTTCTCTACAGGGTTCAGAAATGTAATCATTCAAAGCTGATAGCTACAGCCTGCTGCCTCAATAGGTTCTCAGTTTTAGTCTTTCACCATAGTGTCAAGTAGCTTTTCTGGATAGGTTTGTTGTCTCACACATTATTTAGTATGTTTATGTTTCTGTTATGTTTGGACATGTGTCCAGTAGAACATGAGGCAGATTTGCCAGTTTTCCAGAGCTTGCTCTGTCACACCACCTTCTGAGGGCGTGTCAGCAGGGATGTGCATATAGAGCAGTGAAAGGGAACCCAGGCTATATTTTATACCAAGTTCTTGCTGCTGATCCTGTTGCGTGACTTCATAAAATCACTTTAGTTTTCACTGCCACTTTACACACTCGTCACTTACACACTTTACACACATGTGCCTGTCCTGCCTTACATAATGAGTACAGCATCCTGAGTTGCAACTGATCCTTGTACTTCTGTCGTGATCTCCAGGTTCCTGTGGTGTTGCTGCAAATAATAGTCCTCTCTGTCACTGGTCTTTATAATTGCTAACTGAGTATGATCATGTGTGAGAGAAATGTTGTGCAACTAGAAACATGCCCTCTCCCATACTTATACCTCAAAGTTTGCATGTAGGAGTACTTCTGTGTCATTCATGTCCCCGTTTTTCGGTAGTGTTATCATTGTCTCATACTATATAAAGGCTGTAGGATATTTGTAAATGTACTATTTACTTAGAGGGAACTTAGAGGAGGAAATAAGAGAGAAAAATATAAAGCCCTACCGATTTGCAAGTGAAATTAAGAAAATGTAGACACAACATGGAAGCCGTTCTATTTTGCCTATACTGCCTTCCTGTATCATCATCTGTTTCCAAGGTTTCAGCTCCCTTCTACATTTCAAGCACCTTTTCTGCCACATACCCTTCTGACAGCACCATTTAATGTCTGTTCCTTGAAATTTGACAGAAGAGCTGTAATCTAAAATGGCTGGCTCTTTCTTACTGCACCTTCAGCTCTGAAAGGCCGGGGACACTCTAAAACTGCGGTGTGTTTTCCTTATCTTATTTTGAAGGAGGTAAAACACTCACTGTGATTTACTTTGATAAAGGAGTCCTGGTTCATCCTACTTGCTTGCTTAGTCCAGCCAAAATGCAACACCCTTGATTTTGGTAAGGTCGAACGGCATGTTTGCAACCAACTTGAAGATAATGAGATCTGCCTCAAGTGCCTTCCTGGCTAAGATGTCATCATCTCATGTAACTACCTTGTTTGTCTTCCTTTGTTTTATGAGAGAGCAAAGGATTTTAGTGTTTATTAAAGATCCTGGTTTACTTCAGAGAAATGCACCAAGCACGGTCCTTGAAGAGGCTCTTGCGTAAGAATGAAAGCCTAAACTTACAGAAAGGGCAATAGTGTGAGAATAAAAGCTCCTTCTAGCCACTACTGGTATGTTCTCCAGCTGTAATAAGGGTAGTAGCTTCAGAGTGCAAATTTCTAGCATAGAGAGCATAGTTTATTTTGTTCAACTGTTGAAGCCTAATCTTTTCTGTATCTTCCTTCTTCTGTTTTCTGGGCATGTGGGTTGGGTTTATCTGAGAACTTTTTTATGCTTTTTTTCAGCTGTTCAGAATAGGATACACCACTGGGAAGATTTTGGTGCCAAAGTAGTCTAGCAGCTACAGTACCTGAATTCACTGAGATCAAGAGTGATTTTTAGAACTGTTTGCTTGATTCAAAGTCCAAGGAAATAAATGGGAAGATTGAATTGGTGTTTATTCAGGTGCCCTGACAATGCACTTTTTTTCTCCATCATTTCTCCTTCTGTCAGTTCTGTCAGGTCTGTCCCAGGCCCCACAGAACATCAACTGCAATAAATAAGTGAAGAAACTATTCACACTTCACATGTGAGAATGTGCCCTCATTTTACAACCCATCTATCAAACGTAAACATATCCCAGCTTGAGTATGGGTGCAGACCAGGAGGATTTATGATCCCAACTCCCTGAACACAGTTTTAATAAGTGCTACTACAAATATTGCAATATTATAATACATTTTAATGTGTTGGAATGCAGTCCTTGGGGGTCTGTGGGCATTTTAAAAACCTAGCTCCAATAGTTAAAGCCAATGTTTTAATAAAGCAGCTAAAAACCCCTGGACTGAGAGCATGTAGCAGCACTGAATTCAGCATTCATGCAGGAATGGTTTGTTTATTCAGAGTTCTAGAGGAGCTGTTCACAAGTGGACAGATTTGTACAGAGGTTGAAGCTGTTCCAGCCACATGCAAGGTGAAAGGATATGAAAGCTCTGGCAGAAATAATGTGTGTCTTCTTTATCTTTTGCTAAAGTTTAAAGCCCTGTTAAGTAAAGCACTTACAAGCAGATGGAGAGGGCTTCTATTGGTATAAAGAGATTCGATTTGATGGTTTTCTTGAAATTAACTGCTGAAACAGAGAACACAAGTGTGAAGATTAGCAAAGACTGTTTTTAGGAGTTTTGGAAGAAGAAAAAGAAAGAGTTTGGAGGGCTTTATCAGCTACCCTGGTCTCCACAGCTGAGCACCACTGACTAACCAGTGTGCTGCAGTGGGGTTGGAAATGCTGCTGGCCAAGCCTGCCATGCAGCTGGTAGTAGCATCGTCTTACCTAGGTGGCACTGGGTGGGGACTGGGTATATTTGGTAACAGATGGGACTGCAGGAATGGCTTCTGTGAGATGAAGCCAGAATCTGCCCACATGAAGTACAGAGAGTTATTTTCAGATGGCTTCTAGACAGACCTGCTACTAGCCAAAGTTGAGCCCACCAGCAATAATGCTAGAGTCCTCTATGTGACAATATATTTAAGAAAGGATTAAAAAATGCGCACAACAACAGCTGAGAGAGAGCAGCAAGAACATGTGGGAGTGACAACCATGCAGACACCCAGGTCAGTGAAGAAGGAGGAGGAGATGCTCAGTGGTCATGCTCAATGCTGCAGAGGAAGGCAAAAAACTCCCGGGGCCCAGGGCCAATCTGCCCCAGGGGGAAATTCCTTCCTGACCCCAGCAGAGCTGGAGATCAGCTGCTCCCTGAGCATGTGACAAGACTGCCTCCTTGACACAAGGGCTCTCCTCTCAGGAGATGCCCAACATCTCCCTCAACCTGAGCCTTTTCGGAGGCTTCTGTGAATGGCCAAAGCCTTTCTCTTGATTGACCGTGGGGGCAAGAATCCTCCCCATGCCTGGCAGGACACCAGTGGATGTTCCAAAGCACTGGGACCCCTGGCAGCATCTCTTCATCCCACTTTTTATCGCTGTTGTCCGTGGCTCCAGGGACAGCAAGCTCTGCAGTGCTCCTCCAGAAGGCTTTCCCGTGGTCTGGCCACAGCTATCCATCTGAAAAAACCTGATAGCCTCAGGAACCTCACGGTTGGTTCTTGTCATCACCAGCAGCCTTGTCCAGCCTCCTGTCTCCCTCCCTCAGCCCCATCCCTCCCAGCTCCTCAAGGACTTCCTCTTGGAGGTCTTCAGGCTGCCCCCCTGGCCAACTCTGACTGTGGAAACCAGGAGAATGCCCTCTCTTATACAGCCCTTTTATACACAGGGCACTGTGACTGCTGTGTTGCCATTGCCAGTGGTGCCATTGTGACATGGGGGTGATGAAACCATACATGTGCAACCCCACCCGTTGTCCCTCTCCCCAGCATCTTTCAGAGGAAAGCCTTTGGTGTTTGATAAACCATAGTTACATCCTTTAAAATAAGGCTCTTCAGTGATGGGATTGTAAACTGTTACGTCCCAACTTTTCTTCTGAGCTCTACCACACCTTAGGAAATATGTCAAAAAGGAGGAGGTGATAAAATTTGTTTCCTGTTGGAAAGACTAAACCACTCTAAAGAACTTTTAAAGGACTTTGAAGAGACTCAGTTAATGTTATTCTGCCCCTTATGTGAAAGCATACTTCTGTGTGAATACACAGAAGTTGGTCGAAACTGGCAGTAACCTCTCTTCCCATGTCAGGGAACACCAGAGGGCTATAAAGTTGCACTGTGTGGAAAATTCAATTCTAGCAGAAATTACATGGGTATAGCCAGCAACACTAGTGAGATTGGACACTAACCAAACTATTAGAAAAACAAGTGACCACAAACCACAGAGAATTCTCAGACCCACAGCACACCAAAAAACGTTCCAAAGCAGAATTTATTAAAGCCATACACCCTTGGATATGAATAAAATGCAGAACTATTTGAAGGACTTTAAGGACATTCAGTGTTTTACACAGTATTAGGCCAAAGAAGCCCATGTTGGGCTGATGATGTGGACTCTTCTCTCGCTGCAATGCCACTGAGTGTTTAAGCAAAGACATCAAGTGAACCGAGAGGCTCCAAAGAAGTCATTAAGGTCTGGAGAAGCAGAAGAGGTGATGAGTAGGAAAGGACGCTCTGGTGCTGCCCTTATTTGTCCTTACATGTTAAAAGCCTGATTCTGTGACTAGCTATATGCCTTGTCTGGTGCTGTGGGGGCATTTGTGTGAAGCAGCTGCTCAGCAGTGTGAATCTCCTGCGCTGCTGCTTTTACAGACAAGTATCACTTTTCTGTCCAGAATTAATCATTTCATAAGAGCAGCCCTCTGACACTGCTTCTTCTCCTCACTGCACCTCTGGATAAGAACTAGTCTGTTTTTCTTTTTATACTCACTGCACTTGCTTGAGAGAGGTCTTCTAGTGCTGTAGGATGTGCTGCACCAATGGCTTCTGATTGCAGCTAAGCTCCAAACCAAGCTGTTGGTTATGGCTCTGCGTATAGGATCCCAGCCTCTTGCTTGCTGTCCCCTGGGGTGTTTTAAGTTGCTGTGCTCTAAAGTAGCAGATGTGGCCTCCAAAGTCAGAGCAAAGATATTGAAATCATGTGTGTGTACCTGCCTGGAGCAAAAGGGATTGCTTTGTACTCTGCTGAACACAGCTCTCCCTGGCTCCTTGTAAGTGGGCAGAGAGCAGCAGAAACTTCCCTGCCTTGGAAAGGTGCCTTCCTGAAAATGAGCAGTACTCAAGATTTCTATACTTAACAAACTGCCACTAAATGTGCATATTCCAAATAGGGCTGGAGCAATGCCAAATATGGCTCAGTTTATCTGAAGCAGAAAATTCCTTCCTCTAAGAGTGAGCGTTAAGGTTGCAGTATTGGAAAGCTTCTTCTGATATGTGCTGCTCTGAGACTGAGGGAAGGGAATACATTTTTAAAAGGCATTGTTGGAAACTCTTTCAAAGAGGCCTCAAAACCTATTTGTTTAGGGGGTGACAGAGAACTTTGAGAGTATGGCCTTCCCTTATTAGCATGTAAACCACTGAAAAAAAATCCAGCGTAACATGGACTGTGGGATAGAAGGCACAAATATCACTGGTTTTATGGCTTATATTTACTGGGTCATCTGAGCTCAACGAACCTAACATGTAAGTGTTAATTCTGAAGGTCATGTCTTGTGGCCGCAGAGTTTTGCTAGGGATTCTCAACAGTAGCTTGTGGGCTACCCCATTGCCTTGCTTGAAATGTTGCTACATTACAACCTCATTACAATTTCTATGTCTGTGTCGATGTTTCAGTCCAGAATCTCTCTGTCCAGAATTTTATACAGCTCTGAAATTAATCACAGCAGCCAAAACGTAGGTAATTAATTTTTTTTCTCATAATTACTTTGGTAACGTTTAATAGAATCATCTGCAGCCTTGTACTTAAGCAAAGATTTCTCTGCTTATCCCAATTCTTTTCTCTGGGCGGTGTCTGCAGAAGAATGATTGAGTGATAGAAACTGGGGAAGGAGTATATTAGTTTGGGTGTGCTGAAAAAGTTCTTCCAAGTATAGGCACTGGGCCAAGTGATATTGCATGAGTTTTGATTTCCAGGCTCTCTGTCTGCCTTGGATAAGTGAAAGACATGTCTTAAGCTCTTCTAAATAAATAAATGTCATTTAGGTATGCAGTTGCCACCCTCAAACGTTCCAGGGGTTCTCTTTGCAATTAGATGTTATCTAAACTTCCTGGCACTTAATACACAGAATACTTAAGCAACCTGTGAGTAATGAAGTATCCTTATTTAGTTACCTCGGGCAACTGAAAAGACTTTAGAGGTGGCTGCTCTAGTACAATGGCTGTTATATCTTAATGAAATAACTTGTCATTAGTACAAGCCTTTTCTGAAGTCAAGAAGCAGATACTTCCACTCAGCATATAATTTGGGGCATTTAAAAAATGAATCATAAAACTAATTGTAAAATTAGTAAGATTTTTTTTAAGTGTACAGTTTCATTCTGTTATGTTAGACACTGTGTTTGGAGCACTTAGATACCACATTTTGAGGACTCTTCTGTACCTACTAGGGCTGGAATGTTTGGTTTGTTTGTTGTTGTTTTTTTAATTAAAACTGTGATCCTCCTGTAACCAGATGACTTCCAAGATTCAGGGCTTTCAGGAAGACTTTACCCATCTCAGTAATCATTCAGTGATCATCAACAACATTTAGTAGTGCTCAGGACCCACAAGGACCCATAAGTCAGTGAAAAGCATTTTAGCAGGCCCCTGGGGTAGGTAGGTCTATCAGCCTCATATGTGGGCTGAGGACACGAGATCATCATGTTCATTAGGGATCAAAATGCTTTCTCTCTATTGCTGCTACATGGGTAAGGAGTGTTTCAGTGAGAGATGGAACCACTACCAGTCACCCAACCTAGGCACAGGAGATACCCCATGAGGTGTACTGTGTTTTCTGTGAAAAGATGAAGAAGTGCCTGGCAATGAAAGAAGGAAGCAACTACTCTCCACCCATCAGCAAAGATGCAGGCTTTTGGAGTTTAACAAATGCCTGCTCAGCTCCTGTTGTTTAGACAGGACTGTGTCTTCCTTTGCATGTTCTGGTTTGTAAAACCACATCAGAAATATAGACATTGACAGTGGAAACCACTGATTTATTGTCCTATCTTCTCATCACAACAAGATGGTTTGATTAGCAGAGGCTGCAACGGTTCTTTCTAATTCTCCATAGCCTGTTAAATTTCATTGTTCTACAGGCTACCATCTAACTTGACAAAATACTTGCAGAAAAAGTTTCTTCAAGTGAAATAGGCCTGATTTCATATTTTTTTGAATAACAGAAGGCATATTTTGTGAAAAGAAATTATTAGCAATGACAAACTGGTTCATGAGTACATTCATCTCTATATCTGGTAGGTGACTGACAATGGATGCAGAACATAATCATTTCTCTATTGATGCTGACCTTGTCTGATGAATGGGAGTTGTTTCATCTGGATCTCTCATAAACCCTTCTTCTCTGACTGGCTGGGCATGTTTCTTGTCATTGTGAGTGTCACTGATCAGTGTAAATGATCTTTTTGAGTGTGGCTACCCAACCAAAGTTGCTTCAAAAGCTGTTACTAAAAAAAAAAAAAGAGGGTGTGCTGCTTCTTGTAATTTTTTAAGGTGGAGGTGGGGATGGAGGAGTAGTGCTGGTATGTCTACATCCTCCTTGACAGGAAGTCCATGGGGAAGACAGAGTGTGCATTTGGGCTGATGATCAAAAGAAAAAAAAACCCCAAAAAAGGGCAGGCAATGCTTTCCCCAGAAAGCAAGAGTTGGGATTATTAGAAGCATGGGCTTTCTTTCAGTGCCTATAGTTTGGCTAACCTTTTAGAACTCCCCAGCAAAAGCCAAAGATACGTTGGGGCAGGTTTCATGGGGAATATATCAATGAAATGTTGAGCTTTCAGAACTTTGAAAAATAAATTGAGGGTTTATAAATTACACAGAATGGATTATACTATCCTGGAAATGTCAGGAAACCACACTGCTTTCATTAGGTTTTTGTTATAGGATCCTCAGGTTTTCCTAATCAACAGCTAACCTTCAGAACCATTTTATTACCTACCTATAAATTCTGGCTTGCTTTTATGCAATTCAGATCTGGAAACTACTTACACCATCTAGGAAAAAAACTGCTGAAAAATTTGGATTTTTTTTTAAATTAATAATCAGTACTTGTTTCTGGCCTGTCCCATGGACTGCTGAATTTGGGATTTCTGTCTTAACATAGCTAAAGTGGGACTGCTGTAAATTTGCCCCGTGGTAGAGCCACAAGAGCCAAATTGCAAGGGCGAGTTGAGGCATCATCTCATTTTTGGAATCCACAGCCCAAACTCAGCCTATGGGGCTCCCTTGAAGATAAAAGTCAGAAAAGTTTGAGAAAAGGGTTTGGTTTGAACTTCACTTTCTGACACCTACTTAGCCTGGAATACTTGAAACCCCGCAGCTTCGGGGTATCTCATACTCTGCTTGTGCTCAAACACTTGACAACACACGAAAGTTGCCAGAAGAGAGCTGCAGCACTGATGTTTCTATTCCCAAGTTCAACTGCTTGGGTAGGGGTATGGAGATCTCTCATGGGAAAGTTGCATCAAGGTGATGGATTGAGACGCAGAGATCAGGCAAAGCAGGATGCTTGAAACCTAGCCTAGTAAAGGCCAGACAGAATTTGAACTTTAAACAAATGGTTCTCATTTTCTCTTGGTAACTTAAATTTACACATAATCTGGACAGAGTCAGAAAGACTTTCCAAAAATGTTCTTCCTTTTGGCAGGGTGCTGTCTTCTGAACCTTGTCTTCTTCTTTACATCTTCAGAAACATGATCTGGAAGGGATGACTTGTAACTGAAATTCCCCACCGCTGGTATTAATAACAAAAAACCCAACGTGTGGCCTCTCCAGCTCCCACCCGCCTCTGGCAGGATCAGGCCCTAACACGGCTTAGAGACAGATGTTCTAGGAAGTCTCAAGTTGCTTAATATTATTTGTTCACACATCCCAGCTGATGCTAGAGCTTGTTAGGGAGGTGTTAAATGTCTGAAGACGACAGAGGCACTATCCATTCCCGGAATGAGTCACTGGGACGGGAAAGCTGTGTCCAACTATTACCACCCGCCAGGGCTTCCGAGACTTTCCCCCCTTACTCCCCCTTTTTCATTTTAATGGTGATATTAATTCCATTCCCATGAATTGGAATTTGGACACAACCCCTGATCTTCTTATGACATATTAATAGCAAAATTGGAAAGGCACAGGATTAAAAAAATAATAATCTGCATGGTCATAAGTGTATAATAAGAACAAAAATCTCAATTTTTCTTTAAAGGAAGGAGCTATTCTTCTAACTAAAAACTCTTCTTAAAATCTTTGACAGCTCCTTGCACACAAAGAAGTGGTTCTCTGTGGGGAGCTCAAAACACTTTCTAAACTCTATATACCTTGCCTGAGGAATGGGTACCAAATTTGTTTATTCTCCTCATCTCACAGATGGGAAAGCAGAAGTACAGAAGTGAGGAGACTTGCCTGTTGTCAGCTGTGGTCAGGCATCAGGCCAAGCAGCCCTGATTTCCAGGCTTTGGTTTAACCCATCAAGTAGACTCTGGTTCTTCCTCCTCCTCCTTGGCAGCGTCCTTAGCGGTTTTGCTGCCTCTCTCCGTGCAGCCTCTTTCTTAGGTTTAAAATGGGGCCAAATGCCTACGAAGTGCTGTGCATAAGGGAGCAGCACACCATACAGCTTCCCAGCATAGAGAGTAAACACGAAAATGCCGTTGTCCCAGACCTCAGACTTAGGCACACATGGTGTGCAGCCCCACTGAAACCTGCTTAATGTGTTTAATATGCATCATCCATGACTTATAGGTTGGATGCAGGAAAAGAAAAACAAAACATAACTGTAAAACAAACTATGATTTCAGAGACTTGCTGAAAACGAAAAGCAGGAACAGGCACCAGGGATCTTTCAACAAATGTAATTTAAAGAGCTCACTTTCAGCTCTCTGGGCACTTTGACAAGCATTTAGTGGGATTCAAGCAACTACTGAGTAGTTATGGGCAGCTGTCTGTGCAGCATGGCTCTTCTAGGGCAGGAGGGAGCAGGATGCACAGGAGGGAGAAGTGGGGGTGATGGGAGGGAGCTGGGCTGAGCGATGTGTGCTGGGGTCCTGCACAAACCCCAGCCTGGAGCATGTAGGCAGCCTGGTGTGACTTTCACGAGTCAGGGAGTGAACGCCCTCCTTGGTAATGAGTCTGATAGTAAAACTGCCCTTGCCAAACCAAACAGCACACTGTTTCCAAGGCTGGGGAGAACCCCAAGGGAAGGGCTGCAGCTCCAGGTGGCTCAAGTACAGGAGAAAGTGGGGAGGGGGGAGGCAGGACTGGGCTGATGGGAGGGAGCAGCTTGGCAACAATTGAGGTTTGCCCAGAGCTGCAAAATTTATCTCAGCTGCTCATTCCTTGCAGGAAAATTGCTCCTTTCTGCCTACCAGAAGAGATTTCTTCCTGACAGCCATTTTCAGCTTCACTGGAATGACTTGTGTGCACTGGGGACACTTTTGTGAAAACTGTCCTAACCACACCTTTATTTGCCACCTCTGCAGAGCCAGTGGTTATGCTGGGCCAGGCTTTCCTCACCTTCTTACAACTCCCAGCACCTCACAGCTTCAACAGGAGAGATCTTTCTTTCCCACACTTAGTCCTTAAAATCAGACACCGATTACAAGAACAGTTTCCTATCATGTCTTTTTCACAGAATCATGGAGGTCTCCAGGAGTGGAAACTCCACAGCTTGCCTGGGAAACCTGTGTCAGTCTTCAACCACCCTCAGTTGCTCCCAGGCACTTCTCTGTTTGCCCTACAGCATGAGCTGTGCAAATGCTGTTGGGGTCTTTCCTGGGCATTTGATGCCCAGGTACTTTTGATTATGGGTACTCTGATGGCACAGGGGCCCTCCTTCTTTATGTCTTGATAGTCATCCCCTTCACCTCCATGTCTACCAAACATGGGTTGTGCATTCTAGGCTCACTAGGGGCTAGAAATGGACAGCATTGACTATTGTTACAGCACACCAGTTTTACATCTGTGATTGTGATACATGTATGCAGTACATGCATAATTTTTTAATTAGTTTTTGTCTTCTGATTGAGATTTTATGTGACACACTCAGACAGCAGTGGCTTTTGGGTGTTTGTAGTCTACTTCTCCACCTGCTTTTAATGTTTGTGTGTCATAAACAAGCTTGAAGTTTTTGTGAAAGATTATTCATGTCATAATGGTTCAAACTTTTCTGAAGTGATAAATGCTCTCCTTCGTTATCTAAGTAACAAAGAGGCACTTGACTGGGTTATAATCAAGTTCCCAAGCAAATAAACTTTCACAACAAAGAAATTAAATGGTCTATGCCACTGACTGAACAAGGCAATTTTCTACTAAACTGTATCTCTTCTTCCTTTTTCATTAAGAAATGGGCTCAGCAGTATAAATCCTGATGTGGAGTTAAACTGCCCCATGGTTGGCTCCATCCAGACACTGGTTAGGAGAAGCTTCTCTTTTCTGTCTTTCCAAGGCAGGAAATACCCCCACACACCGTCTTCACTCCCTTGAGTTATTTCCTGAGACAGGAATCCTTCCCACCCTTTAGGAGGAGATAAGTCTTTTAGGAATGGGCTGGGAGTGCCAAAAACCACCCACTCAGCCAGCCGGCAGGAGAACTCTATTACTGTCCATGTTACCTCCCAACCCTGTTTGGGTTTGTTTCCACTGAGCTCAGAGTGGCAGGGGGCAGTCAGCTGGTTTTAGCCTCTTGTGCCAGCACAGCAATCTGATAATGACACATGGTATCCCAGTGGAAGTCACTGCCTTGCACAAAACCCAAAGCTCATGAGCTTTGATTATGATTCCCATGAACCAAACAAAGTGGCCAGCTTGGCTAGAATTTGACTCCATGTTTGATGGAGTAGCTGGAACAGGCAGAGGTGTAGGTTAAATAATGTTTGGCGTCTTTTTTTCCCCATTCCTTTGCTTTAGTATGTAAAGCAGCTCAGCAATTCTGCTGCTTTTGTACTGCCGCCCACCAGGCAGAGGCCAGCCACTTTGCATTTTAAAATAATCACCTGTGGGTGGTGGAAATAAAGATGTGGGGCACCAAGCGTGCCAGGCAGGAGAGATCTTGCTGAGGTCATGTCTCCTGTACAGATGTAGGGTGGGTGAAAGTTCGTCTCAGCCAAAGGCAGATTGGAGGCTCTGTGCATCTGTCCAAGAGATTACGTAGTTTTTACCCCTTTTTTTTGACTCCTCTGATTAAAAGAGGGAACTAGATCTTTTTGAGACCATACAGAGTAGATGATTAGTATTAATTGACATGGAGAGAGAGAGATGAAAGTGCCCTAAAGACTGTGTTCAAAGCTTGGTGTGAACGTGGGAAAGGCCAGCATGAGAGTGTGTGGCACTGTGCAGCCCATGTGCTGCTTGACTTGTGATGAGAAGGACCAAAATCATAACATTTTAAGGGGAGAAGCATGGGTTACACACACAGGTCATTTAGTACCTAAATTGTGCTGAAGACACTTGGAGTGATTAAATCAAAGTGTCTCAAACTTTGAGTGATTAACCAAACTTAGGAAAATGTATTAAGTTAACTCTCTGTGAAAAGAGATACAGGGATGGCCTTCCTAGGTATGTAATTTCATTCAGTGAGAGAATACATGCCATGGAGATCATATTTAAAGAGACATGACAGATTTTCAACATGCAACATTCTGAATGTCAAATATCATTAAAATGTCATCTTCAGGAAATAATGCTTGTGTGGGACATTCTGAAAATACATTACTCTTCTTTATGGGCATATATTTGGTAGAATGTGTTATATATTTTTCCCGTTTAGGACATGAAGTAATCAACGCCGCATTTGTAAGTTTTCCATTGCTTGATTTGATGAAATAATCATCAGAATGTATTGGTTTTATATATACAAGGTTTGCAGTAACATTTCTTACATCGGCTAAGAAACAAGCTCTGCAATTATTTTTTTAACTGAAAATCCAAGGATATACCATGATAGTTTATGCACAAAATCAGTGAATTAAATTCAATTTAAATTCATAAATGGAACACATAGAACAACTCCCATTCAATTTGTAAGCCAAAATCTCTTTGCATATGCAATGACTTCAGGTAATCAATAAATCTTCTTAAAGGTGGGGGGAAAGGGGGAAAAAGAAAAAATGTGCTGGCTATGAATTACTGCATCTGCTTTATCATATTTAGTGATGTTACCTTTGGTATTAAGGTGCTCATTCCAGGTTTATATCAAGTAATACTTAAATCCGTTAATAAAAGTGCAGATTGTTTGAGGAAGTACCTCTCATTCACTGTGAAAAGAGTAAATGAGCTCTGCAATTACTTCTGTTCACAGCTAGGCTGGCTTTGGTTTCAGCTTTAAGAAGGATGGGCACCAATTAGTGATAGCCCAAAGAAAGACTGAAAAGTCAGAAAGACTGAAAAATTGGGTTTGTTTAGTCTAAAGAGGAGAAGACTTAGAGAGAAAGATGATCACAGCCTTCAAGTGTGTTAAAAGTTGCTCCAGAAGAGGATGGAAATAAACAGCTCACTGTGTTCTCTCTGGATAGAGCAAGAAGTGGTGGGCTGATGCTGAGGTGAGGACAGTTTGGTTGCACTTTGGGAGGAGGTGCCAACTCCGGTCTCTAGGATGGAAATGACAGACTTAAATGTTTTAGGAATAGGTTAGAAAATGTCATGGATGATGTAGATTTTTTTTGTTCCCACTTTAATCGTGATCCTTCTGGTTGGAATAGGTGATCTTATAAAGTCCCATTCTCAAAAAATGTTCTTCTGTTTGAAATCCTCATTTTCAAACATCCCTGTTCTTTGAAATTAAGTAGGAGGTGAATGCATCCACGTAACTTCCTACCTATATGTTATGCAGTATTATGCTGTGGAGTTGTGTACTTAAAGGTTTTGGGCTATGAATATGCTCTAGACACAAACAGAAAAACTATCACTCTGATCTATAAGGCTATATTAATCCTAGACCTGCAGGTACTGTTGAGCATTGACTAAAGCAGGTCAAGCTGGAGAGACTACACAGAACAGAGCTGGAAAGGGCAGAAGTCCATTCTGGAAGAAATTTTAAAAGGAGGGAAGCAGTGCTATTTTTTTTTTTTTTTTTTTTTTTTTTCTTGGGGGGGCGTGGGGGGGTAGGGGCATGCTAAGCAAGATTATTTTTCTGAAGAATGCAGGGTAACAGGGAGAGCAAAAGTCAGGCAGTCAGGGAGCCCAGAGAAGAAAGTGTTACATTGGGGTGAGTGAGAGATGACAGAGACACAAACCAGGCTGTGAGTGGAGCAAAGGGATACAGTTTCAATACACTAACTGGAAAAGACCAGAGTAGGAGAAGAAACTCGATGTGAGGGATAAAGGAGGAATCTAAGCTAACACACAGACTGAAAGTAGATTGAAGGAGAGTTTAACATAAACTACCATGGAAAAGGAGTAGAGAGGAACCAGGAAAACAAAGGACATGTGTTCTTTTTACCTTATTTACGGAAACGTTTGGATTTGCAAGCAGATACATCAGTAGCTTGGGAGATATATGAGCCTTAATAGCATGAGAGTCTTGACAAGATGTGATGACGATGCACACAAACATAAGATCATTTATTCTAATTGAAGCATAGAGAAGTGCTTTTCATGAGCTAATTTTAATTAAAAAATCTGGTTTTGTATTAACACAATGTCTTGCAGCATATGGTCAGATGCTGGCTGTGTAAGACCAAGCAAGTGGATTCTACTCTCTGTTAATTAATTCCTTTTTCCCCTCATTCACTGATAAATTTCAGAAGACTTATACCTTTTACTTGTGGTCTCAAATTCATATTGCTAAGGAAACATGAGTCCACGGGAATGGAATCTGCAGCCTAACCCCAACAAAGCATTTGTTTATAAATAGGAAGAGAATATCCTAATAACAGGAGGCAGATGTTAAACATTTTGATTCATTTCTAATCTATTCAGTCTAACTCTATGAACCCAAAGTCAGGCAACAGTGAACAAACACAGCTTTATTTTTATCCTAGTGGGTCACATTAAAATATATGTCATGTTTTCTCCAGCTTGTGAGCTGACTATGAAAGAGTTTGAACAAATTTTTGAGAGAAAATCTCAGGATTGATTGGTAAAGCTATTTAATTGTATACTGATTTTCACTATTATTGTTTGTTTGATATTTTAAATATTCTGCCTATTAAAATCCTCGAGAGAGCCTTGGGGTTTGTTTGTTGATTATATTGCACATAGTTTCTCCACCACCATCCCTATTAAAGCCAATGTTACAACATCATAAATAGTTGCATTTTTATGTTGTCAGTAGTTTTGGTGACAGCAATTTAAAAATATTCTTAAGTGTTCTTTTTCTGCTTGGCCATGTGTACTCTTTCAGTTCTGTTCGTACACAAACAAACAGTTGGGATAATGCTGTAAAGTTATTTTTGAACCGCTGCCTGGACTTGAAAAAGCTCAATGCACAAAACTCACTGAGGTGAATGGAAACATTCCAGCATATTTCAGTGAGCTCTGGATCAGAGTCCTGAGCAGAGTGCTGTTTCAAAGCCTTTTTTTTTTTTTTAATTTATGGTAATAGGCGATGTTTACTGAACTTATCTAAGGTTTCCAGTGATTAATATATATTAGTTCCAACGTGTTTTGACTGGCTGATGATTAGGTATCACAGGATAATTTCTTAGGGTTCTTTTTCTGCACTTCACAGGCATTGCACAACACTACTCCAGCTGTCCCAATGTCCAGATGTTTGTAAAGTGCTCTGAATTTAATATTGTATGCAAACACCTCCCCCCCTCTTTTTTTATTATTTTTTTCCCCAAACTGGTTGAAGCTGCAATGTCTGTGTTAGCTCTGTTTTCTCACAAGGACTGCTTTGCAGCAGCTATTACTCCAATGTGGTTTGGAGCGAGCTCAGATTTCATCAAATCCTGTGCACAATCACTTTGTTTGTTTGAAGCTATCTTTCTAATTCAAGGTGAAAGAGCCTTCTGAACATGCAGGACACATTCTTACATTTCTGTTTTCAGTCATGCATCCTGCCATAGTATCTAGTTAACTTTAGCATTACTAAGCAACCCCCCTCACACACAAAGCTTCTGCTAGGGACCCTGCACAGGAAAGGCACTGTCTTTGTTTCAAAAATTTCTTTCACAGTTGGGTGAATGATTTCTTCCATTTGCCCATTTCACAGTTTATCCTTTCTATGATTTCCCCAATACTTTGTTTTGCATGCTTGTAATGCCTCCCAGTTGAATACCCAGTAGACTGTATCAATCTTCACAACTGCCCTGTAAACTGAGTAGGTTTCCTCATTCCCATTTGGCCCTCGTTTGAAAGCTGAAGAAAGGATAGATGTTCACCCATGCAAGGATGGGGCAAAAAAAGAAATTTCTTCCTTTCAGCTAGTGTCTCTTAACTAAACTTGTAAAGTGTTTGCTAAAGAGTATATTTGTCTGGGAGGAAAGCAGTTAATTGCCCCCAGATAATCGACAATGCTTTTTGTTGTTGGCAAGGGGCATTGTCGAATATCAGTTGCTGTGTGCCACTTACTGCTTTCCAGGTCTCTTGAGAGCTCAAAAAGGGTTGAAAAATGTTACTAATTCCTCTAATCTTTCAGCATAGAGTT